>NC_056725.1:1914759150-1914869150 GCF_019279795.1 Protopterus annectens
CTGTCAACTTCTGAGTCCTTTCCATATCATCCCACCAAGTAGGTGCTTCGGAACCACAAGTGTGAAAGGAGATGCAATGATTCCCCTCAAGAATCACACACAGAAGATACTGACTTTAATGAAGGGTAAAGTTCCCCTATGTCCCCTCTTGAGAATGTCATATTCAGAGAAACTTTACAACTGCTCAGACAGAAAGGGTAGGAGTCACCAAAGCACCTTCCCAAGAGGAGGCAGTATTCCTAGAGGCTTTCAGAGCTGACCCATCTACTACTTGGGTGGTTCCTGTCACAGATGAAATGGTAGCCCTTTCTCCAGATGGCTATTAAAGGAATTAGATGTAGCAGAGCCAGTTCATTGCAAACATGATAAATTTCTAGTGTCACCTAAAGATCATCTGTACTGGAGTAAGTGCCCTACCCTGGATTCTGTGGTGGTGGTGGCGGCAGCTGCCAAAAGCAACTGGCAGAAGAGAGTTTCAGTTTCACTATCCATCTACTGAATACAGTAGGTAGTCTTGTGCGTTGGGCAGGTTTGGGAAACGAGTCTATGCTTCAGCAACCTTCACTGTCAGGGCGCTGAACTGCCTGGCACTTGTCACTTGTTTTCAGAGAGATTTGACCAAAGAGCTCATCAGGACAGAGGAAATCAACTGACTCACAGTTGGCTACCCATCACTCCTTGCCTAAAATCTCGATGTGTCTGGTTTCCAATGCCATGGAAGGTGCTTCTAGAGCAGCAGGCACCAGCATTACCATTCAGAGACATGCTTAGATGTGGCTTTTTGATTTTGCAGAACATTTCAAAATACCCTTTATGGTGGATTAATGCTCTTTGGTCCCGAAGTGAAAGAAATGCTTTTGAGGAGTGAACAAGACTGTACAATCCTGTCTGCAGTATAAATCAAGATTTCTACCCCTCAGAGGACTTTCTCAGGGAATCAAAAGGAATTGAAAGAAGCTTTGTTTCTGAAAGTTGCAAGGGTTTATTCCTAACACTTAAAAGATATGTCGGGAGCTCTAATGGTGGACGTCGACCACAAGGCAGAGGTGGTCCACAGAACCAGAGCTTTCTGGGTCCCTTCTCCAAGAAAACTTATCGGTATTCTTGAATATTTGCCTGACAGTTAAGAGGCACTTATCCCTGTACCTATGAACAGGACCCAAGATTTATGGGTGCAAAGGAATAGTAAGAAGACGCTATTTCATCCCCTTTGTTTCCTCCTCTTTACCTACAACGAAACTACCCGATGTTTCACCATCACAAAGTGAAGCATCCACTTCAGAAATAAGGAAGTTTTTAAAGAGTGAAATCATCCAAGATTTCCTGTCAGACCAGAGAGGATCCAGAATTTATTCAAGATTCTTTAGTGCCAAAGAAAAATTGGGACCTAAGGCCAGTCTTGGACCTCAGTCATGTAAACAGATTTGTGAGCCAAATAAAGTTCTGGATACTCATGTTACAATCTTTTCTTCCCTTGCTAAAGGAAAATGACTGGATGTGCTTGACTGGCCTTCAGGAATGCATACTGCCACATAGACAGATGATTGGGGGGGTGGGGTCCTTTGCTTCAGGGTGGGAGCCAGTCCTTTCCAATTCAGAGCCTTACTATATTTCAACTCTTCACAGACAAGCCTTACAGGTTCATTCTCGTCAGAAGCCACCCGCAAGACTGATTCTTTGATTCTTAGGCACCATTTCAGTGGCAATTACTATGGTTTCACTGGCCAGATATCACAAGAGGTCTACACGGGACCTTGCCAATCCAATGGTCTATCCTTTTGAGTGTTTCTAGCTGAGATTTGTAGATCTCCCATTAGTTTGTGATTGAACTCACTGCCTGTAGCTCAGGGATATCCTTTTTGTTCTACCTTCACCCCAAGCTATGGTAACCATGGACACTTCCCACCTGGTGTGGGTAGTGCATTTCCTGGGAAAGCGAGTTCAAGGCATATGGTCCTCAGCAGAGACCAGTCTTCACATCAGCATCTTAGAGATGTGAGTGGTTCTGTTAGCATTGCAGGTATTCTATATTACTTCCCCCTCTGGCATGAAGTCGTCTATCCAAACTGACAGTGCGTTGATGCTGTGGTAAGTCAGCAAACAAGAGGGTCACTATCTTACTGCTTGTCGAGAGGCCATGAGTGTGTGGCAGTGGGTGGTTTCCTCACATCACTCTGTTAGTGGAAATTCTGGAGAAGTCCAGTGTTCTAGTGGACAGGTTGAGCAGGTTTATCATCCTTTGAAAGCACAAACAGGTCTACCACAGGATAAAAGTCACAATAAGGCTAAGACCACGAGCAGTTGTAGGAAGCAACTTCCAGTTGCTTCCTACAACTGCTCGTGGTCTTAGCCTTATTGTGACTTTTATCCTGTGGTAGACCTGTTTGTGCTTTCAATTGTTGTGGATTCCTGTTTTGGGGTCCTTTCTACCGTAGGTTTATCATCCTTCCTCAGGAGTGGTCTTGCAATCCAATAATAGCAGAGTGAATATTCAGCCATTGGGGCCAACCATGCTGTGATCTGTTTTCATCTCCCCAAACAGCAGGTGCAGCAGCTACTTGGCTCTGATTACTCCAAGAGAAGTCACCAAAGGATGCTCTGGTCCACAATTGGCTCCCCAGAGTCCTTTATGCTTTTCCTCCTATCCCTCTAATATGCAAATTTCTACAGAATGCTCTGGCAAGAAAAGTCATAGTGATCCTTATTGCCCCATACTGCCCCCTCTACAAGTGTGGTTTCCTTTCCTCTATCATGTAGTGTACCCCTCCCTAGGTTCTGGACCAGGCTGCAGGTCTTCTGTCTCACTTAGTGGAGTCCCCTCACCTGGACATTCATTCCCTCAAACCAACAACATGTTTTTTCCAATCCCAATTATGGCTAGAGAGCTCAGGTTTTTTTCCTTTGTCACTCATATTTTAACCTCTTCTCAGAGACTTTCCACCAAGATCATCTGCAAAAGTAAATAGAAGAGATTTTCTATCTGGACCTCCAGCAAAAATGTAGATGCCTTTCCAGCTCCTCTTCCAGATATTCTAGAGTTTCTTTCATCTCTCTTTCAAGGTGGAGCCAGCTATTCCACTGTCAAAGTACAGCTTGCCATTATTTCTTCTTTTCATATTGGGGAAGATCACAATCCCATTACATTCCTCAGACTTTCCAAAGCTTTTCTCGCAGGAACTTTTCTTCTCCATTCTCCACTCAGGGAGCTGGCTCCACCTTGGTATATTTCTGTTTTATTGCAGACATTGACCCGTCCCCTCTTTGAACCTACATCCAAAATTGATTTGAACTTCTTATCACGGAAGACATTGCTTTTAGTGGTCATTACCTCCTGTAAGAGAATTTTCTGAACGTCGCACATGATCTTCTAAACCTCCTTACTTGAGCTTCCACAAATGATAGGGTATCTTTTGAGAAATAACCAATATTTTCTTCCTAAAGTGGCTTCTAAGTCATCAGTAGGTTAGTAAGCCTTCTAGTATTCTTTTCCAAATTTCTCCCAACAAAAGGGGAATTACATGTTGCAGGTGTCAGATGAGCACTGCTAGTTATGCTTCTGTTTACATAGAACAAAGTTAATCAGGAAAACTGGTTAGTTACTTTTAGCATTTTCTTTATCTAAATTGTAAAAGGGAGTGTTCAAATTCGCACTATCACTGGCTTTCAGACTGTATCACTCATGCTTACAAAGAAAAGGGTGTGTCCCTATCCAAACTTCCTAAGGCTCACTCAACAAGCGCTGTAGCTTCTACATTTTTCTTCTCCAGGCTGCCTCTTGATAACATTTGTACTCCCATTTACTTGGTCCAAGGTTCATACCTTTATTTCTCATTGTAAATTGGATTTACAATTCAGGTCAAGAGCCTCCTTTGGTTCTACTGTGCTCCAGAATATCTTTCCATAAAACCATCCAGGAGTTGCATTAGCTGGGTTTCTGTCCCATCTGTTGAGGAATGGACGGAAGAGTTAACATCAAATATGAAAGTTATTCACTCATCTTGGTGATAGAGCTGCATTGTCTGCTTCCATTATTCCTCAACATCCCTCCCCTCCTTCCTTATGGTTCTGTTAATTCATTCTTGGAGTGATCTTTCTGAGCTGCATTCAGTTAGCATAGGTTTTATGGTCAAGCATATGCATGAAAGCTGGTTTCGTTCTTCCTTTCTGTCCTGTTGACTGACCTTCTATTAAGTTTCTTAATTGTTTTAGTATGATCTGCCTTTGTCTGGTGTTGGGGTAAACTCGATCTGTGGTAACTTGTTCATTACAAGAGTTTTATGGGTAAGGAGAGGAGCCTGAGGATTGGTTCATATTACTAGGCTAATGGTCCTGGAGCCTTTACAATCCTAGCCCATAGAAGTGCCCTAACATCGTGCCTCCTGACATTGTTCCCAGTGCCTCTGTCAAGCAGAGCCACTGGAGTGATCCCCATGGTGAACTTTCTATTTCCCATCCACTCATCAAGATTTCTCTTGAAGAGGGCCAGTGAGGTGCTCTGCTTAACATGTATGGGAAGTCTATTCCAGAGCATGGGCAGTCTCTGGGTTATGAACCTGTCCCTCTAGCATGTTCTGTTGATTGTGGTAATGTGGTTGACGTCTCTGGAGCGTGTGGTACAGAGGGATTGGGATTTCTTTAGATTTCTAACAGAGCTGGGGCAGACATGGCTTTGTAAGTCATTGGATCTGAAGACCCATCCTTTAAGGAAGGACAAAAGCAGACAACACAGATCTGTTGTTCTGGTGGGTACATAACTTTCAATGTGAAGTTGTTAGATCTCGCCGTTTATTCTCACTGATGGGTTCGGAGCCAATAGCAAGCTCAAGGTTTGCCAGTAGCTCGAAAACAAGCCCCTTATCCCACAATGCACTGCTGGAATTGCCTCAGATCAAGTTTGCCACGGCAAGAGAGATCTTGGTAATCCAGCTAGCTCAGACCATTTTAGAAAAAATTAACAGCAAGTCTATAAAAATTTTTCTTTTTTGTTTTAAAAAAATATAATGTGCGTTAGTACTATTATATTTACTCTATAGTTAAATACTTAGTTTAAATAGTTTAAAAGTTAGGCCCTTGTTGGCTTCTTAGTTTGTGTGGGCCTTTAGCCCTTTTTCTCTACTTAATCCTTATAATAGTCAGGCTTTTTCTGTGGGCCTCTTAGCCCTATATTTGTATCTATATTTGTATGTATGTATGTGTATATATATATATATATATGAAATACTATTATAGATAGTGCCCAGATTGGGCTTAGTTGTTTGTGGATCTAATTTACTATTTTTTCCTTTAAATATTTTGGATGATGAGGAGAAATCCCATCCCAAATCGGGATTCAAAAAATGCCCAGGTTGTGGGCAGAACATGTCCATCACTAACAGACACATTCAATGTGTCTACTGTCTGGGGGCTAAACACCTCCAAGACACCTGTAGCATTTGCCACTCCTTTTCTTCGAGTCCTCATGGAGAGAAGGAGGAAAGTTATAGACAGGGGATTGCTACAGCAATCTTTTTCGGAAGTTTTGAGTAGCCATGAGGGCGCTAGTACGTCCTCCAAATCCTCAAAATCCAAGTCTTCAGATAAGGTCTCAAAAAAGGCTAGGATTTAAGGAGGAGGGTCATCGGTTCCGCAGTCATCGGAACAGAGTGTACCTTTGATTTGGAATCAGTTCTCAATATTGGAGCCGGTCTCTGAAGTTCCTCCTTCACCTCTGCTCCAGTCAGCACCTTTGGTGCATTCAACTAAATCTTCAGTCAGCCTTTCAGATTTGGACATGGATTGGCTAGTGCAGAAGCTTCTACAGGCACCAGGACTTGCCAAATTGTTGTCGGCCCTGACCAGCTCGTCGGTACCGAAGGCCATGGAACTGGATTTGTCTACTCCTCCTCCGAGCCGTACTGGACTCTCGGAGATGAAGAAAATTGAACCAATGGTGGTCAAATCCTTGGAGCCAATACCCGCACCGGTGTTATCAGCTCCCTCTACTCGGATGCCCTTTGTACCGACCAAGGGCTCTAGGAGCCGACGCTCTCCCATCGGGTTCGGGGAGGATAGTCGCACCGACTTGGTGCAGACTCTTCCTCTCAGGGCTTCAGCTTGGATGAGCTCTGCTCCTACCTCTGGCTCGGAGCCCAGGGATTCGGTGTGGGAGGATCGGACGGTACTCTCTGGTCCGTCCATTCCTTCTCGTCTAAGCCATGGTGCCTTCGATGCTATGAGGAGAGTTTTGTCTCCAAAGACAACGTCAGCATTGGTTCAGCTTTCGCTCTCCCCTCAAGCTCCTGTCTGCTGCTTCATCTACCGATCCCTCTAAGCGTAGAGACCCCGAGCCTCATGTACCCCCACAGGGCGTCCCCTGCTCTTCTGAGACCTCCCCAGATCCCCCCACTGAGGAGGTGCCCAGGAAGAGACTGTGCAAAAGGAGGCACTTAGACTCCCCACAGGAGTCTTTGACATCTGACACAGACTTAGATGAGTCCGAAGGGTCCCCTCGATCCCTCTCTGAGAGTATCTCCTTCGCAGAAATACTAGAGATCCTTAGTCAGAGGGGCGATTGGCAGTCCAAGACCCCTACTGAGGATAAGTCCATGCTCTTGAAGGCTTTTGGGACTCAACCTTCCACTTCTTGGGTGGCTCCGCCTTACGACGAGCTCATGGAACTGATCCATCGTAAGGCGTGGGAGTCACCAGAGGCCGTGGAACCTATCCCTCGTAGACCCAATAAATTCATATCTGCCCCAGTGGACAAGCCATTTTTGACAAAAGGAGTGCCTGTTGATGCCATGGTGGTAGCTGCAGCCACCAAGTGAGACATCCTCTTCTATCCATCCCCCTAACAGAGATTCCAGGGTTATGGATAGATATGGGAAGTGCATGTTTAATTCAGCAACTTTTTCTCTGCGATCACTGAACTACTTAACCCATTTTACAAGACTACAGAGAGACCTCTTGAAAGAGCTAGGAGATGCTCTCCAGGGTACGGTAGCTGCAGGAGTGGCCGACAAGGTCAACGCCTAGCTCGCTAACCTAAACTCAGTGGTGAACTCATCCATGCGTTTCGTATCCTATGCAGCTGATGGTTCAAGTAGAGCCGCTAGTTCGGGCATTGCTCTTCAAAGACCAGCCTGGATGCATCTCTGTTCCTTTGCGGAACCCTTTAAGTCTTCCTTTCTTAATACCCCATTCGATGGCTCATCACTGTTTGGGCCCAAAGTAAAGGAAACTTTAATCAGGTGTGAACAGGAAGGCAAGACCTTATCTGCTATTGGGGGTCCATTTTTTGACCCCTACTCGGCCCTACCCCAAGGGCCCTAGGGGAGGAAAAATGTGGTTCCGAAAAACTCAGGCAGCCTTTCAGGACACACATGGAGAAACCCCCTCTAGAGGCGGAGGAGAGGGTTATAACGGAAGATGCCTCCCAGTGGCAGAGGGGGTCCGCAACAACAGGGTGACAGGGGTCAGTTCTCTGGTCAGTCCTACCAGCGCCCCTGAAAGGGGGCCCGACTGTTTGGCTGTGGAGGCAGTCGGGTCGCTTATCTTTTTACTCAGAAGCCTGGCTAAACATAACTTTGGATACTTGGGTACAAAGCATCATTTCCAGAGGATATTTCATACTGTTCTTTACCCCTCCCATTCCTATAAAGAAAATCCCAGATGTTCTACCTAATCTCAGGGAACAAGCAATCGTAGAGGTCCGCAGATTGCTAGGAAAGAGAGTCATCCAACAAGTCCCAGCAGACCAAGTTGGATTCGGAACTTATTCAAGATTCTTTTTGGTACCAAAGAAAACGGGACTGGAGACCTATCTTGGACCTCAACAGACTCAACCAGTTCGTATAGAAAGAGAAGTTCCGAATGGTCATGCTTTCCTTTTTAGGGAAAGGCGTTTGGATGTGCTTCATAGATCTCATGGATGTGCTTCATAGATCTCAAGGACGTGTACTATCACATAAAGAGGAACAGACGCTCCAGAGATCATCTGCCCTTCCGGCTGGGAGCCAATCATTACCAGTTTCAAGCCCTGCCCTTTGGTCTCACTACAGCCCCCAGAATGTTCACCAAATGCATGGCAGTGGTCACGGCTCACCTGAGACGTCTAGCATTCCAGGTGTTTCCATACCTAGACGATTGGCTCTTCACTGCTACCACCAGGCATCAATTGACTCAGGCAACACAATACACTCTGACACTATGCCAACAATTAGGCATTACAATCAACTTCGAAAAGTCTGCCTTATCGCCATTGCAGCATACCGTTTTTATAGGAGCAGAGTTAGATACTTCAACTACCACCCTACGTCTCCCTATCGAAAGAGTCTCTCTTCTCCACCAAAACGTCAGCTCACTGGTGTCAAAGAACAAAGCTACAGCAGTGGAGGTATTGAAAATACTAGGTTTGTTGGTGGCAGCAATCCTGGCTATACCACTCGTAAGGATGCATATGAGAATTCTTCAATGGCTCCTCTTCGCTCAGTGGTCTTACCAGAAACTACTGATGCACCACATGATTCTTATCACGGATTCTTGCAGGAGAGACCTTCAGTGGTGGTTGACGTCTCTTCATGTCACAATCGGAAGACCCTTTGTCCCCCCCCCTCCAGTAGCCACTGTGACCCCGGAAGCTTCCCTGATAGGGTGGGGGGGGGCATTTTCAGGGAAAGACTGCCCAAGGCACATGGACAGATCAAGAATCACATCTGCACATCAATGTTTAGAGTTGAGAGTGGTACTTCTGGCATTGCAGTACTTTCATGACTCTCTGCCTCTAGGGACTATAGCAATTCAGACCGACAATGTGTCAGTAGTCTGGTACTTGAACAAGCAGGGTGGAACCAAGTCTTACCCCCTTTATCGAGAAGCCCTCAGGGTCTGGCAATGGGCTGTGTCGTCCCAGCGTTTTCTGTTAGCAACTCACATCACGGGGAAATCCAACGTGATAGCAGACAAGCTAAGCAGGGCAATATTACTCCCTCACAAGTGGGCTCTCAAACAACAGGGTGCGGAGTTGATTTTCCGCAAATGGGGCCAGCCTTGCTGCAAACTTTTTGCCAGCCACATCAATTTAAAATGCAGAAGCTACTTTGCCCTAATACTACCTCCCGGTCATTCCCTGAGAGACGCACCTTTACACAATTGGCCCCCCCGGGTCTCCTCTGTGCATTTCCACCCTTCCCATTAATACCCAGATTTTTACAGAAAGCAAAATCGCTGGGAAGGACTGTTATACTCATAGCCCCCTACTGGCCTCGACAGATTTGGTTTCTGTTTCTCCACCATCATCTGTTGGAAGATCCATGGATCCTGGACCCAGTTCCGGACCTTCTGACTCGCCCGTCAGGGGATCTTCATCCTTCTCTGCAGTCCCTGAAACTGACTGCTTGGCTAATCCACTTCCGCTAATTTCCAGGCTTCATTCAATTTCAGAAGATACAAGACAGATTCTCTTATCTTCTCACAAGCCATCTACCAGGAAATTATATGGCAGTAAATGGAAAAGGTTCTCAGTTTGGGCCAACGCACAGAACATTGACTATTTCCGAGCTCCGCTATCTTCGATTTTAGAATTTCTAACAAAAATTTTTAAGGAAGGGGCAGCAGCTGCTACAGTTCGAGTTCAGTTAGCTGCTATCTCTAATTTTCACCTTGGTCTTGGTGGCTCAAATATTATGAGCCATAAATGATCTAAAACCTTCCTTAAAGGCATTCTTTATATGAGACCTCCGATCAAAATTCCCTTTTCTCCCTGGAATTTAAACCTTATGCTGTCTCAAATTATTCTTCCCCCTTTTGAGCCAGCATCTTCTTGTGATTTAAAATTTTTTATCTTGGAAAACAATATTTCTTGTGGCCATTACGTCTGCCCGCAGTGTCTCAGAACTTCAAGCATGATCTATCAGACCACCCTACATGATCTTCCATGCTGATAGAGTATCTCTCAGAACAAACCCCTCATTTTTACCTAAAGTCTGTTCTTGAGTCAAATATCAATCAGGTCATTGAACTGCCAGTCTTTTTCCCCGACCACTCTAGCAAATTGGAATATATGCTGAACAAACTTGATGTTCACAGACAGCTCAGATTTTATCTTGACAGAACTAAGGATATTAGTAAATCAGGCCAACTTTTTGTATCCTTCTCAGAAGCAAGAAAAGGCAATCCAGTGGCTAAAACAACTTTATCTAAATGGTTATCCGATTGTATATCCTTTGTTTATAAGAATGCGAGCATGCCTTTAACGCACAAACCCAGAGCTCATTCTACCAGAGCTGTCTCTACCTCTTCTGCTTTTCAAGCTAAATTGCCCCTTGACAATATTTGCGCTGCAGCCACTTGGTCTAAGCCACATACCTTTATAACACATTTCAAAGTAGATGGGGTTTCAAGGGACAGGTCTTCCTTTGGTTCTACGGTACTGAAGAACATACTCCCATGAGCCACCCAAGGTTGAGGGTGCTAGGGAACACTACCTATCAGTGAGAATAAATGGCGAGATTTAACAACTTCACAAATAGAAGTTATGTACTTACCATAACTTTCCATGTGAGTTATCTCGCCTTTATTCTCACGTCCCTCCCTCCTTCCCCCTCCAGGCTGACTGTTGACTTAGAAGCTAGTACCATCCTGGTTATTCAATATTTCTTCCCCTTTTGGAAGTGTTCTTCGTAGATATATATAAGAGGGTATGTATATGTTGTATATATGTATATATATGTATATACTGTTATTCGCAGCAAACAAGATCTGAGGTAATTCCAGCAGTGCATTGTGGGATAAGGGGCTTGGTCTCGAGCTACTGGCAAACCTTGAGCTTGCTTTCGGCCGTGTCGGAGCCGAGGATCGGCTCTGAACCCATCAGTGAGAATAAAGGCGAGATAAACAACTCACATGGAATGTTATGCTAAGTACATAACTTCTATTTTTTTCAGTTATTCCCTCCAGCATTACATAAGGCTCTCAATTCTTGTCTCCCTTAAACTTCATTCCTACATTATTCTGCATGCATTATTCCCACCAATTCCATTTATTTCTATGTAATTTGCCCATTACCTTTTCTAAATATCCCATCTCCAGTTCTTTTATTTCCTTTACAATGTTCAGTACTGTAGTTACTTTGTGTTTAGATTTTGATTTCCCCTTTCTAGTAATTGCTTTTTTTTTTTGGAAGCTTTTACTATGTCAAGCAGTTCAGATTCCATGTCCCAGCTCAAAATAATCATTTCCTTTGTTATAACAATTTGCTCCCTCAGCATTTCTGACAAAGTACTCCATAGGGAATTTTTTAAATCTGCCAACTCATTACATTCCCAAAAATTATGTTCTCAGTTACATTTCTTTTTCTCATTATACCTCCTGCATTTCCTTTCTAACTGAGAAAGAGTCCTCTAAAGTCTGGTTGGGGTATAAAAATGTCTGTGCAAGTACAACCAAACAAAAATCCTAAACCTGCTGGACTCTTTTTTTCCAAACTTGGGAGCCATGCCGATGTCCTCCCATTGCTCTTTGATAAATTGCCTGTCTTGTCTGTCTTTCCAGCCCCCTCTGACTCATATTGTTCAGTACTTTTTGTGCCTTGCTAATTATCCCTTTTTTAACAGCAGCTTCTATTCTAAACTGATCTAAAAAAACAGTACCAGAAATTACCTTTTCCTTAGCAATTCCCCATCCCCTTCTCTCTTGCAGTACTCTGTTATCAACCCCTGGTAAGAAAGGTAGTCAGTACTCCAGTACTCTGTAATCCAGTCATGTGCTTAGCCTCATTCCATTCTGTTACCTTGCCCTCTGTAGTTGTTCGCTCCCCAGTTTGTTTGTTCCCTTGCTAATTTTCTCCAGTAAACTCCAGCCTTTCTGGCCTATTTCCTATATCTATACATGCAGTCATCCCTATTGCTAAAATCTTTTTACTCCCATTTCCATTTTGGTTTTGCTCTAAGAATACTTTCTGCTACTTTGAGTATAACATTGTGTACAGTGGTTGGTATTCTTCTTAATGACTTGTATCTGGAATCATATTGTCCTTACTTCTCAAAACAACCCCCCCCCCCCCCATTTCGTCACCCTTTCAATTTATAATCTTGTTTGTGTTACATCTGTGAGCCTTAACTGCATAACTATAAAGTAGCCCTAAAAAAGGTAATCCTACACCACCTTATTTTCTTGGGGTATCAACTTATCCCACTCAGCTCTTGACTTCTTTCCTTCACAGATAAATTCCTTCAACTCTTTACCAGCTATAATTTCTCATCTAGTTTATAAAAATATGCCTGACCTGTATAGAAACCTAAACTAAAAGGACTAAGAACTTCATCAGTGCTTATATCTTAATATCCATGTCCATAATTAAGAGCTTCCTGTTTGTCGTTTTTTTGTATTACCTTTTGTTTAAACTTTTTCCACATAGCTTTAGCTGCCATAACAGAATTCTTTTAGGTTCATAGATTAGTACTAGGCTAGCTGCCCTTGCGAGCCATTTTAAGCCTAGCCAATTATCCCTTATGAGACTCAAACCCTGCACCTTGTGTTTGTAAGGCAAACACCTTAACCATTAGACCACCCTCCCAAAGAAGCCACAGGCCCTTATGGGATTTGAACTCATGACCCCTGGTTTAAAAGGCCAGTGCTCTAAACCCTGAACTACAGAGCCAGATTTTGAATCCATACAGCCAAGTACTTCATATTATCATGTCGCCATAAATGTGGGTATTGCTGAACCACTGCATTTTGGGTATGTAGTTTACTGCTACAGCCTTTGTCTTTAAATTCATTAATTTTTTTATCCTGAAAAGATTTGGAAGTGTGTCAGAATGTCCCACAACACTGAATTGTCCTTTTCTGGATTTTTCACTTACAAAATAAAATTTGTAAAATAAAGCTAGCACTTCTTGATTACCATACCAGTTGTATCCTTGAAATTGAGAGTCCTTTATTTTCTTTGCCAATGACTTAAAATAGGAAGCAGATAAAGGGGAAAGAGGACGCTTTTGCCTTTTTTTTCTCTTTAAACACAGCTTGTCAGAGAGGAGCTCTTCCACCATTAATTCTTGCTTCCAACCCTTATATCCTCGTAATTAACCCTATTCTGTCTGGGAATGCAAATGCCTCCATTGTCTTATTAATAAAATACTAGCTGACTCTGTCAGATACTTCCTTTACATTAAGACCACTAAGAATAGTGGTATTTTCTTATATTCTGCTTCCCTCTGGATTATCATTGTTCTTTTAATGTTTTCTGACATTTGTATTCCACCCCCAAAACCTCATAGATCCATATCTGTCAGTTTTGACAAAAACTTTGCCATTCTCTTAGCTAATGTAGATATAATCACTTGATAGAATTATGGTTTAAAATTGAAATGTCTGAAAAGTCTTTACATTCTTTAGGTAGTACAGACACCACAGCTTTTTTTCCAAGCTACTTGTACTTCCCCATTAAAATACTTTTAAACAAAACCTTCCAGATATGTATTACTTCCCTCCTTACTTCCACAGGAATCTGTTCTGGAGTCTTCCCTTTTGCTTGGTTATGCACCACTATTTGTATCTCATCTCTTTCTGTCTTAGCTATTGATTTTTGAGACTTGTATTCCTCTAATATTGACATAATAAGTCTTCCATACATGTTTCCATGCATGCCTTTTCTTGGTTTCCACATTCCTCTGCTTTATACAGATTGTCATATTTCCAAAATATTTCTAAAACATCCATGTGATCACAGGCTGTCTGGTTATTTTTCTTGTCATAGGCTCAATAACTGACAACCCTTTCTTTTTTCTATTACCCAAGTCCTTGTTCTAAATGTTTTTGTGCTTTAAAGACTTCACAAATTAGGTTGCTTGACAGCAACCTTTGTAAATGCAAATGTACTATTCAAATCCTCCTTTATTTGCACTTTAGCATACTACAGTTGCTCTTTTTGCTATCATAGTTCTTGTTCTGCAGTGTCTTAACCTTTGTCAGCCCCTCTAAATAATTCCTATTACTACTTTCTCAACTGTCTCTGTACTCTTGTTTTTAAACTCCATTTTCACTTTATCTCACTCAGTAGTTATTCCTTCTGTAGAAATTTTTATCTTTAATAACTCAAATATGTACTGATACCCATTCCTTAAATGCCTCTCTTTACAACAAAAGTAGGAAAGTGCCAGTGTTTCATTTTTATTTCATTGCCCTTCATCTTTTTCTTAGTCTTATTAGTGCATGATCTGAAGTAGTTATTGGATATGTGTCAAAGCCTTTAAGTAAATGCACAGGTGTATGTAACAACTGGGCAAAAAGAATACCTGGGCCTAAACAAGATCTCCGACATGGACTGACTTAAAACCCAATCCTGGTACTCTTTCCTGTAGATTGCTAAGAGATAATCTATGCCTGGCCTTCAAAGCATCCCCTTATCCTGCTATGATGGACCTGTTGCGCATAAGCAAAACAAAGAGCATTAAAATTACCCAATCCAGGTACCTGAACATATTAGCTGCAACATATATTTATTTATTTGACATGTTGGAGGGACAGGTATGTGTCTCAGAAGTCTACCCCTTCTCTAGAACAGGATTCCCACCCATATGAAACAGACTTCTTCTGTAACTCATTTCAAGTGTAACTTGGACCAGTTGATGTGGAATCGGAAATTTACCACTAGTCTGAGTACCTATGTTTCTAGGAGACAGTGGCAACGTATACATACATGACCACCCATGCCCACGTCTGCATATACCTGTTAAAATGACCATAGGGTATCGGAAATTGTCAGATACATTTGTTAAGCATGTGTACACTTAAAAAGACATTCAGAGATTGTTGGCCTAGTAAGTACATATGAAAACTGTTTTTTCTCAAGGATATTTCTGGTCCCAAAGAAAGAAAGAGAAGGAGCTTTGAGACCTATCCAGGTTTTTCATTTGTCAACTTCCAAGTCAAAATTCAGAATGCTCTCTCTCCAGTCTGAAACCTCTTATTCCTCCTCACAATTTACTAGTAACTCTAGATGTTCTTCGTGTTTCACTGTTGCAGTCACCACACTTGGGTTATCCTGCCAGGGGCAGCCCTCAGTCGGCCCGAATACCAGAGGCTTAATATTTCTGCATCAGTTGCTGTTGCTTCAGGACTGATGTCAGGTCGTCAGTGGTATAAAAACAGGCAGCCATGCCGTTACATCAGTCTTTCTTGCTGAGGAGCTCGAAGCAGAAGCAGTTTGCACGAGTGCCGGTCGGCCACTGCCAGAGTTTTCATTTCCAAAACTGAATCATCTTGAAGTCTTCTAAAGCTAAGTACCCCATTGAGGATCCTTTTTTTGGGTTCCTATTACGTGATCGAACCCTATTACAAGTTCAAACCCTATATGGTCGAAACCATATAGTCGAACTTGCAGAAGTTAGAACACGAGGAAAAAAAAATAAAACTTGCAACAGTAAACTAACTGTTGCAAGTAGGGAGGCAAGCCCCCCTGCACTCCCCACCCCCGCTCTTTAAATATACCAAATTCGAGACCGCACTGTAGTACGGAAATAGTGCAGTCTCAGAGTTGATATATTTAAAGAGCGGGGCTGTGGGAGGTGCAGGGGGGCTTGCCTCCCTTCTTGCAAAAGTTAGTTTAGTGTTGCATGTTTTATTTTTTTGTCCATGTTCGAAGTTTTGAAACTTCAAACAGACAAGTTCGATACTGTCGTGTTCGAAGTTTCAAAACTTCGATCACGTAGTAGGATCCCCCTTTTTTCTTGCTCTAACCGTTGTCAGAAAAAGTTAACAATTGTCTCGCCTGTGGAAAGCAAATACCACACCGAGATTAGCATTCTTACTGCGTCACCCATTGAGGCCCAGACCACGACGTACCTCGCTGTAGGTTTTGTGCTATGTTCAACGCCCAAACTATTCGTCGGGCCCTTATGGTAGCTAAATATTTTCGTTCTCAATCTCCGTATTCCGAAATGGCTTCGATAAGCCATCCGACTTCTGATCTTCTGAAAAAACGTAAGGATAAAGACAGAGACAGACCGCACAGGTACAAAACTGCTGACGATGCTTCCGTTAAGCTAATCGCCAGTTTGTCAGTACTCAGTGAGTGCTTTCACAGCCCCTGATGCCCTCTTTGATGGATTCGCAGGCCGCTACCAAGACCCGTTCGGAGTCTGGTATGCCGCAAGACTCTTCTTTGACTATGGAACCTACGGATGTCTCTACCTTGGATGGATCCGGAGACGCTGTGCAGGCACTGGCTTCTGAGGAAGTATTTCGCACTACCGATATTCGGCACAAACCGACTACTTCTTTTGTGTCTTCAGTTCTTTCTAAAACTACCGAGTTTCAAAGGCCAAGAGTACGAGCTATGCCTTAAAAATCGAGACCCAAACTCAAGCACCTGCTTCTTTGCCACAATCACAGATTCTTAAAATGGCAGAAGACCTGATCATGCTGATTAGGCGAAGCCAGCCTTTCCCTGCTAAAAGAAAGAGACTTGTCCCCAGCAGGTTTATCTGACCAAGAGTCCGACGACTCTGAGGTTTCTGATTATGAAAACATGCCCTTATCTGCGTATGAGCATTCAGATGCAGAAGAATCCATTTCTTCTGCCTCCTCTCCAGAGGATTTTTATTTTGGTGAAACCCTACATACTTTGAGAGAGCATTTCTATTGGGAATGCCAAGATTATCCACAGTCAAAAAAGAGACTGAGAATTTTTAGACTTGCCAAAGCACAGACCCTTAGCCATTCCTCTTGTTCTGGATGTTGTGGATAATGTCTTTATGGAGTTCAGTCTAATACCTGATACTTTACCCGCTGCTCCAAGGAAACATGACAGGTACTACAGAGTCCCTGACTCTCTCAAATTTCTTTTCAAAAATCCTACTGCTGACACTGTCATCTCCCAAGGACCTACAGGAGTAAAACCACTACAGCTAAGAATCCCACCCCCTCGGACAATGATTCCCAAGCTTTAGACAGATGGGGTAAAAAAGTATACACCTTAGCAACTCTTGCCATTAGAGTGTCAGTTCCTCATGCTGAAATACCAGCAACATACTATGGAACTTATTAAGCAAAAATTATCTACCTTCACTGACTGTGCAGAAAATAAAGAATTGCAGTTGCTTATGCACTCTGCAACCCAAGTCAGCAAGTATACCCTGCAATGTGGGTTTGACGCCCTAGAAGCATACTACAGGGCAGCAGTCACAGGTTCTGTGATCAGAAGGTATGCCTGGCTTAAGGAGTAAACCTTGCCGGACCATCAAAATTATTGGACGCACCTCTGAACAAGGACAATCTGTTTGGCACCAAAGCAGAAGAGGTTTTAAAAAAGGTGGAAGAAAAAGCTGTGTCTATGCAGACAGTCAAAGATTTTTTGCAGGTGCAGCCTCCAAGATTTCAGTAGGCATTGCCCCTCAAAACATTGGTCCTTTCCAGCCTCCTCAAGGCCACCTCAAACTAGACCTAGGGGAAACAGACCCCCAGACTACAGTCTCAGGGTATGCAGAGAGCTAAGCAATGGGGTACCTCCACTTCTAAAACAGGGAATGCTAAGCCACCCCCTTATGGGAAGAATTCACAATGACTTCTCAACTCCTCCCCTCACCTTTGCCCAATTGCTCGCGCCCCTAGGAGGAAAACTTGCCCACCATGCAAAAAACTGGACCTCCATCACCGACAATTGAAGGGTCCTCAACATAGTATCCCGGGGGTACAGATTTTATTTCCACATGCTGTCAACCCCAAAAGAGTTCTCAGACCTTCCTCCAAACCAGCGGGCAGAGGCACAAAACCAAGTTCAGTCCCTGCTCTCCATAAGGGCAATTCAGCCTGTTCCTGCAGAACAGATAGGCCAAGGTTTTTATACCAGACTTTTCCTGGTACCCAGAAAAGAGGGCACCTGTCACCCAATCTTATATCTACCCATTCTAAACACCTTCCTGGTGGTACCAAAAATCAAAATGCTCACCTTACAGCAGCTTCTCCCTATGCTGGCCAAAGATGCCTGGTTAGCCACCCTAGACCATAAGGAGGCCTATCTGCACATCCCAATCAGGGACTCTGGCAGGAAATATCTACGTTTCAGGGCAGTATCTATGTATTATCAGTTCTCTGCACTTCCCTTTGGCTTATCCACTGCTGCCAGAGTTTTCACAAAATGCCTGGCTCCAGCCATTGCCTATTGCAGACAGAGGATATTCAAATTTCCCCCTACTTGGACGGTTGCCTGATTCAGGCAGACAGGAAAAGCTGTTGCAGCACCTGACATTTGTGAAGGACCTTCTAACCTCCCTGGGGTACACTATCAACGAAAAGAAATCCAAACTAGTCCCCAGTCAAAAAATTGTATTCCTGGGAGCAAGCTTGGACACATCATCCCAGATGGCATTCTTTACTCCAGAAAAAACAAGCCTATCTGACAGGCTACTTCTCTCAAATGGCCACCAGAACCCAGTTATCTGCAAGGAAAATCCTGCAAGCTCTAGTGTTCATGGCCTCCTGCATTCTACTAATTCCATATGCCAGACTGCATATGAGGAAACTTCAGTGGTACTTAAAAAGTCTTTGGTGCCAACATTCTCAGGACCTGGAAACTATCATACCTATGATACCTTGTCTAAGTAAAGAGTTCCTTTGGTGGGCAGCAGCATGCAACCACAACAAGGGGCTTCCCTTTACACAAACCCCATGCCGCCCAGATCCTAACCACAGATGCATCAGACTATGCCTGGGGTGCACATCTGGACGGCAGGTGCATTCAGGGCCACTGGAACCCAAATCAAATTCTATCTGCATATCAACCAAAAAGAGATGCTGGCTGTTCAGCATGCTCTGCCAGCTTTCAGATTCTACTCTCTCCGGGTCCTCTAGTAATCAAAGCCAACAACACCGCAGTGATGTGGTACTTCAACAAGCAGGGGGGAACCCACTCTTACCCGCTCTGTAGTCTGGCACTGAACTTTTGGAACATGGCCTCAGCCATGCATATTCACCTGCAAGCTCAATTCCTGCCAGGCAACCAAAATTCTCTGGCAGACAACTTAAGCAGAAATCTCCTAGACCCACACGAGTGGCAATTAAACCACAACATCTTCAGCCTTGTGACCCAGAAATGGGGTACCCCGAAGGTGGACCTATTTGCCTCCCCCTACAACCACTAGCTCAGCAAATTCTGCACCAGGGAACCTCACAGCAAGGCCTGGAAAGTGGATGCCCTATCCTTCCAGTGGGCACACCTCTCAATCTATGCCTTTCCCCCTCTATCTCTTCTTACAAGAGTATTACTCAAGATATAAGGGAAGAAAGACCAAGGGCAATCCTGATTGCCTCAGACTAGCCTCGGCAACAGTAGTACCCACTACTGCACAGTCTGTCACCGTTGCCTCCATGACACCTCCCCCAGATCCCAACTGTCCTGACCCAGCAGGAGGGATGGTTCTTGCATCCGCAATTGCAGACCCTGAACCTTGCAGCCTGGCTAATTCCTTGATTTCTCCGCCAGTGGCCAGCCCTAAGAAGCAGGTAATGGATGTCATACGTGAAGCCTGACGACCCAGTACTAAAAAATCCTATGCTGGCAAGTGGAAAAGGTATTGTTCCTGGATCCAGACTAAAGGAGTGGATCCAGCACAGCCCTCCTTACCTCTCATCCTGGATTACCTAGCAGACCTACTTCACAGGGGCCTATCCTTCTCTTCCATCAAGATCCATGCCTCTGCCATCTCTGCTCATTACAGCACTGAGCCACCTCTCTTCTCACACCCTCTCATCAAGTAGTTCCTGAGTGGGGCTAACAACTTAAGGCCACCAAGAAGATACCCTACCCCTGCTTGGGCCCTTAACGTTGCATTGGAAAAGCTCACGCTACCCCCCTTTGAGACTGCAGTGTCAGAAGAGTAAAAATTCCTCTCTTGGAAAACAGCCTTGCTTTTGGCCATCACTTCAGCTAGATGTCTGAGCTGCAAGCACTTATGGCTGTGGAACTCTTCATCATTTTTCATGCTGACAGGGTCTCCCTAAGGACTTACTCAACTTTCATGCCTAAAGTGGTATCCAGTGTGACTTTCAACCAATCTATACATTTGCCCACCTTTTTTTTCCTAATTCTCAAAATAAGGGGGAAAGGATCCTGCACTCTTTAGATGTGCACAGACAGCTCAGATTCTACCTTGATAGGACTAAACCCTTTAGGAAATCTGACTAGTTACTAGTCAGCTTTGCACCAGGGGCAGAGGGCAAGGCCATATCAAAACAAACCATCTCCAAATGGATAGCACAGTGTATCCATTTCTTTTACAAACACCATGGGAAACCACCCCCTCAGGGGGTCAGAACTCACTCCACTAGGGCAACTTCAACCTCTACAGCCTTTCTCAGAGGAGTCCCTACCAGGGACCTTCTGGAAGCTGCAACTTAGAGCTCTGTTCATACCTTCACCAAGCATTACCACCTGTCAATCTTTTCCAAATCCAGGACGGAGTTTGCAACCACAGTCCTGCAGGGCATACTAGCCAGCCACAACTCTTCTTGACTGCCTCCACCCATTCTTCAGCTTTGGGAATCAACTCAAGTGTGATGACTGCAACAGTGAAACACAAAGAACATAGTACAGTTGTGTACACTTACCATAAATGTAGATATTCGAGTGTATTCATTGTTGCAGTCCTGGTTTCCTACCATCCAGCCCCCTTGTCTCTCTCTCTCTCTCTCTTTTTCTCTTCCTCGCTCCTTACAGGGCTATTGGTATTTACTTTTTACTGGTGGTGTTTCTCCACCATAACTTAGCTCCCTATTTGGGGGCTCCTGACATTTGGGGCAAGAAAAACTGATGTAATGGTGCCAGCTGCCTGTTTTTATACCACTGACAACCTGACATCAGTCCTGAAGTGACAGCAACTGACGCAGAAATACTAAGCCTCTGGTATTTGGGCCGACTGAGGGCTACCCCTGGCAGGATATCCCAAGTGTGATGACTGCAACAGTGAATACACTCGAACATCTACATTTATGGTAAGTGTAGACAACTGTACTATTTAAAAGATGCATGTTATCACATTCCTGTTCTCAAAGATTTCATATATTTTTGGAGATTTGTTTTCTGTCCGATTCACATTTTCGTTTTCTGTTTTACCTTTTGTGTTGTCAACAGCTCCAGTAGTGTTTACAAAGTGGTTACAAGGCTTTCCCGTTTTTTTCATATTTAGATGAATGACTTATATTTGCAGATTTTTCTAAGCTATCAAGCATGTCGTCTTTTTGCATTTCCTGATAAAATAATAAGACTAATTTGAAGGATATATGAGGGATCGGAGGCAAAAATCAAAGGGGGGGGGTTCCTGTCTAAATTGTCTGAACAGAACAACAAGATAGAGGTCATCATTCCCATTTGTTGTTTGCGTTATATTTACTGTCACTGGCAAGGAGTGTTATGGACTGAGAAATGCAGGGATATGGTTGGCACAGTATTCAAGAAAAGTTGGTGGTGTTTGCAGATATTTTTTTACCTGGTGGAATGTTCTGAGATGGTTCTGTTTTTTTTTTCAGGTTGTAAAATTGATGAGGATAAAACAAAGGCTATAACTGTAGACTGTGTGCCCACGTATGAATTGCTTCAGCAATACCCATGTTTATGGGGATTTGATAAATGAAGTATTTAGGACTATGGATTAAAAAGGATTTGGTTACGGCAGCTAAGTATATGTGGGAAGAGACTAAACAAATGACAGTACAGAAACTGAAAGCTCTTGCCTATAGATATGGACAGCAAAATACAAGTAATAAAAATGTTTTAGTTTTGTACACTGGTCAGCCATATTTTTGTTAACCAGAGAAGCTGTGGACAGTAATTAGAAGAGGGTAAAAGTCAATTGGGATAAGGTGATCATCCCAACAGAACAAGGAGGTTTAGGATTTCCTGATTTGAAGGGATATTTCAGAGCTGCAGTGTTAAGGCTTTTGTACATAACACAGGCAGAAAGCTGCAATTCAAAATGGAAAGGGATGATGATGATGAAGCAGGGATTTAATTCAGGAAATTAAGTAAAGAATGGGATTTTAGATATAAATCCTTAAGGAGAATAACAGTCATACAAAGTATTGTATTCATAAAGTAGCAGAGTTTGCTAAGAACTAAGCCAACACAGGAATGGAGACAGGAAATTCTGGCCATAGGGATATCTGCAATTAGGGGTTCAGAGAAAAGGCAAGAGGGCCTTGAATTTACTGGAGAAAGCAGTCAAAGAAACCAAGGTATTGGGAATGAGTAATTCTAGAATGAATGGTAATAGAATGGGAAGAGGCCAAGAAGAGATTTGGATTGCAGGCTAGCGATTGTCTTTTGTACCAAGGATTGATATCAGAATATAAACAGATAGGATAGGGGAATCTTAAATGAACAATCTGCACTGGTTGAGTTTTTAATTGAGTCTAGAACAGAAGCATCTGTTGAAAAAGGGATAATTAGTAGGGCATATAAAATATTGCACAATAGCTATAGGAGTCAGAAGAGGTCCGAAAAGATTAGGAAGAGAAATTAGGTATGCAGTTCACAGAGATACAATAGGATGACAAAGTTATGGCTCCCAAATATGTAACAAAGTGTAGAGGATTTAGGGTTTTTGCCTGGAAGTGTTTGCGCAGATACTTTTATACCCCAAGTCCAAAGATTTTTTCCTCCGGTAGATGACTGATGTTGCAGGTGTGATGGGGAAGGAAGAGCTAACTGGGAACATTTGTTTTGGAAGTGTAATGAGTTGGCAGACTTTAAACATTCCCTACAGAGTACTCGGTCAGGAATACTAGGTGAGCAAATGAGTGTAAGTAAGGAAATTATTTTTTTGAGATGGGATACAGAATCTGAATTGCCTAGACACAGTAAGGCCTTGTAAAGCTTAATTCTGGTGGCTGCCAAGAAAGCAGTTACTATGGAAATTCAAATTAAATCAACTGTACTTGAACTGAATATTGTAACAGAATTAAAAGAACAGGATGTAGGAAATATAGAGAAGGATAGGAGTAAATTACGTAGAAAAAAATAGAAGTTCTGTGAACAATACATGCAGAGGGATGTTTTGGAGGAGGAGTGAGGTTTAAGAGAGGGTAGAAATAGAATCATTTATGTTTCTTAGATTATATGTCACGTGTATTATGTATCCTGTAATATTTGTAAATGCGAACTTGTTAATATGGTTTGATTACTTTTATATAAATGTAAGATGTGATGATGTCCTATCTCACCTTCATTCTTCCACTGGTTGGGTTTGGAACAGACCCTCTGTTCCACTCGGCCATTTACAAAAGCTCGAGGTCTCCAAGTAGCTCATGGTTAACACCCTATCCCATGATGCTCTAAGGGAATTCTCCAGATCTCGTTTGCTGCTAAAATGAATCGGGTGCTTCAGCTAGCTCTGGCTAAGTGATTTTTCTTTCTTCATAAAGTACATTATTTATACAGATATATTTCCTTTCCCTTTTGGAGCTAGATAGTAGATTAGTTTAAGCTTATTTAAAAAGTGTATTTCAACCTTTTTGAGTGTGTTAATATTCTGACCGTTGTTATATTTAGGCCTAAATTGTTTCCTCTATCCCAACTTCTTTATAGAGTGATAAAAATTTTGTCTAATTAGGCTCGTTTGTTGAGCAGTTAGCCTTTTTTTGATTGCTGCGAGTAGTTAGTTTACAGACTAGTTTTCTAACCTTAACTTATTGCAGAGTGTTACTAGTTTAACCTTTCCTTGGCCGTTTTTTTTTATATCTTCCTGTCAATTTACCAGTTTCAGATTTAGAACTATTTTTTCCTGAAGTTAGTTTGAATAGTGTGTGTGGTGTGCATAGCTTGTTTTATATATATATTTATTTATATATATATATATATATATATATATATATATATATACACTAAATATAGCACTGTTTTTTCATATCTAGACTTGTTTTTTTCTTTTGCTCTAGCTCATTTCAGTTGGAGAGCAGCTGATAGAGGCCTTCTTTCACTTTCCTATTTACTGTCATGTTGGTTTTGTTTCTTGTTAGTACCATGTCTAAGCAAACAAAAGATGCAAAAAACCCTCGGGGTTCAAAAGGTGCTCGAAATGCACTAAAAAAATGTCAGTTACAAATGGTCATGCTGTGTGTGCATGCTGCCTGGGGGCAGTACACTTACAGGAATCTTGTTCAATTTGCCACTCCTTTAGTTGAAGGGTTCTTTTTGAGAGAAGGAACAAGTTGATCTTAAAGGGATTATTGAAAACCTTCTTTTCAGAGGCCTTAGAAGAAGGTCAGAGTCCTACAAAAAAGACAACTTCCTCTCACAAATCTGACAAAACTTCAAAAAGATCATCTTCTACATCTACGGATCAATCGGAGCCATCAAAGAAATTGCCGAAGATATCTTCAACAGACCCAAACTCTGTCTGGTCCAAAAGACCATCCACCTCGGCTCCTTCTACGTCAGAGCCATTGGTGTTCCAAGCTCGGAGCCTGTCCCCGGAACTGGAACTGTTTTCTACGACACTAAGGTTACCTATTTTGCAGACTGTAAGATCTCCAGCTCCCTCCTGTCGATCCTCCAGGAGACTTTCTGACAATGATGTGGATCCACTTGGTGTGGAGACTCTTGAGGACACCTGCGCTAGCCAAACTTTTGTGAGAACCAACTCAGAGGGCTTCCGAACTGACCAAACCTGTCCTTTCACCATCAATTCCTCCTCAGACCTAACATGAGGTCTCAGAGGCTCTATGCATGGAGCTGATAGTAGTGGAACCGTCGCAGCAGAGATCTGCTCCAGGATCTTCAGCCCTGACTGCTCCGACTTCCTCCATGCTGTCAGAGGAGGCTAGGAGCCAACATTCTCCAGTCGGGTCCAGGGAGGACAGTCAGATCGGACATTTTTTGGATTGGAACTTGTCTCTCTGGACCTTGGCGCATGTGGGCTCGGCTCCTATATTGGCCTCTGTGCCGGGGATACGTTCTTGTTCTTCAGAGCTAGGAGCTTCCTCGGGTCATGGGTAGGGGACCTTTGAGGCAATGAGGAGAGCGCTGTCTCCATGGGCACCTCCACTCTCAGATCCTATCATTCCTCCCCGAAAGACTTTGGTGTCTGTCTCAGCACAACCTCATCCACACAGACATGGAGACCTAAAGCCTCAGGACGCCCCAGTGGGTGAACCTCTCTTTTCTGAAACCTCTCCAGAATACCCTTCTGAAGAGGTCCCTCGCAGGAGATTATGTAAGAGGAAATATTTGGACTACCCAGTGGAGTCTGTCACATCTGACAGACCTCAATGACCCAGAAGGGTCCCCACGGACACTCACTGAGGATGTCTCCTTTGCAGACATCCTAGAAATCCTTAAGCAGAGCGGTGGCTGGAAGCCCACCAAACCCTTCTGAAGAGGACTGTTGTCTATCTGAAGGCTTTTGTGTCTCGCCCTTCCTACACTAGGGTGTCTTCGCCTTCGACATACTTATGGGTCTAGTTTGTCGAAAGGCGTGGGATACTCCAGATTCAGTGGAGCCTGTCCCTTGGAGGCCAGATAAATTTATTATATCTTCCAAGGATAAAACATTCCTTACAAAAGGTGTCTGGCGGCGGCCACAAAGAAGGAATTGTTAGAGATGTCCTCTTCTGTTCATCCTCCGAACAGTCTGTTGTGCGATGGACAGATGCAGAAAACACGCATTTTCTTCAGTGACATTTGTGCTTAGATCACTGAATTATCTCACCCATTTTACCAGGTTGCAGAGAGATCTGAAAGAGCTAGGAGTTACTCTACAAGGTTTAGTAGTTGTGGGGGTATCAGATAAAGTTTCTTCCCAGCTCTCCACCTTAAATTCAGTGGTAAACTCCTCCATGAGACTCATTTCCTTTGCAGCTGATGGAACAAGTAGGGCAATGAGTTCAGGACTTTCTCTAAGGAGACATTCCTGGATGCGCTTGTGTAACTTTGCGGAGACTTTCAAGTCTTCCTTTAACACCCCTTTCTATGGCACATCCTTGTTCTGGCTTAAAGTCAAAAACAAACTAACCAGGTGTGAGCAAGAAGGAAAGACTGTCTCTGACGTGGGAGTCCATTTTTCCCTACCTTCTAGACCTTATCCCAAAGCTCAAAAGGGGAAAAAATGTGGTTCCCTAAATCCCAGAGAGTTTTTCAAGGTACAGGTGGTGATTCTTCGCCCAGGGGCAGAGGGGGAAGTAGTAATGGAAGAAACTAGCCACATAGCAGAGGGGGTCCACAGAACCAGGGTGACAGGGAATCTTTCCTTTGCAAGCCCTTCCAGCTCTTCTGGAAGGAGGCCCGCCTGTCCTTCACTGGAGGCAGTCGGGGGTCACTTATTTGTACCCAGAAGCCTAACTAAAAATAAAAGACAAATGGGTACAAAGCATTGTATCCAGAGGCTACTCTTCTTTCCCCGTCCCAAATATAAAAAGACATACCAGACGTTCCACCCAGTCAAAGGGAACAGGCAACTCTAGAAATACAAAAGTTGATAGACAAAAGAGTCATCCAAACAGTCCCTGCAGACCAAATAGGATCTGGAACTTACTCAAGGTTCTTTTTAGTTCCAAAGAAAACAGAGGACTGGAGACTTGCTAAGTCAGAAAGAAAATCAAAGTTTCAGATGGTAACACTGCAGTCAATCCTCCCTTTTCTGGGACAAGACAATTGGATGTGCTCTATAGACCTCTAGGATGCATACTACCACATCAGAATGAATAGACAATCCAGGAGTCATTTGCGCTTTCGGCTGGGAGCCAGTCACTACCAGTTTTGAGCTCTGCACTTTGGACTCACTACAGCCCCCAAAGTGTTCACCAAATGTGTGGCAGTAGTCACGGCTCACTTGAGGCACCTAGGATTCTGTGTGTTTCTGTATCTAGATGACTGGCTCCTAACAGCCACCGCTGAGCAGCTACTAATAAAAGCGAGACACCCCACACTGAAACAATGCCGTCAGTTAGGGATCACAATAAACTTTGAAAAATCTGCCTCATTGCCATCTCAGCTTATCATTTTTATAGGAGCACACTTAGATACTTCAAAAATGATAGCAAAGCTTCTGCCAGAAAGAGTACGAGTCCTGTGCCATCAGGTTATAAGCCTACTGTTCAAAAGGAAGGTTCAAGCAAGAACAGATATTCTTCGTGTTTCACTGTTGCAGTCATCACATTTGGGTTATCTGCTTGCAGTAGCCCTTAGTCGGCCTGATTATCAAAGTCTTGGGTCCTGCGTCGGTTGCTGTCTCATCTTCCATGACATCAGGTAGTCAGGGGTATAAAGCATGCAGCTGACACCATTACATCAGTCTTTCTTGCTGTGCGGTGCCCGAAGCAGAAGCAGTTCGCAAGTGCCGGTCAGCCGACTCCTGAAATTTTCATTTTCGAATTTCAGATCCGAAGTCTTCAACTAAGCTAAATACCCCATTGGGGGGTCCTTTTTCTTACCCCATTGGGGGGTCCTTTTTCTTGCTCTAAACCGATGTCAGTAAAAGTGAACAATTGTATTTCTTGTGGAAAGCAAATACCTCATAAAGATTTTCATTCGTACTGCATTCCTTGCCTATGCCCAAACCACGATGTACCTCGCTGTCGGTTTTGTGCCTTATTCAAACCTCGGACTATTAAATCATCTAGCATTTGTAAAGAAATTGCTAACTTCTGTGGGGTACACTATACGAAAGGAAATCACATCTTGTACCCTGCCAACAAATTGTATTCCTGGGAGCAAGAAATAGTGAAACCACGACAACTGCTTCGAGAAACCGGCAACCACACCAAGCCTTGGAAGTATATCTTTTAATACACACTATTCCTGGGAGCAAACTTGAACACAACTTCCCAGATGGCCTACCTCACGGCAGAGAAACAAGTTCATTTGACAGCCTACTTCAAACTACTGGCCATTAAGACCCAGCTATCTGCAAGAAGAAATACTGCAAGCCCTGGGGTTTATGGCCTCTTACATTCTACTAATTCCATATGCAAGACTGCATATGAGGAAAGTACAATGGTATCTAAAAAGCTTATGGTGTCAACATTCTCAGGATCTGGAATCAATGATTCTTATCATACCTTGTCTACAGATAGAGATGTCCTTCAAGAATGCAACTGCAGTCCTGACATATGGGTTGTCCTGCCTCAGGCAGCCCTTCGGTCGGCCGGATTCCAAAGTCTGGGTCCGGCGTCGGCTGATGTCGCCTCTTCCCCGACGTCAGAGCGGCTGGGGTATAAAAGCATCAGCCGACGCCATCTTCTTCAGTCTTTCTTGCCGCGCGGTGCCCGAAGCAGAAGCAGTTCACAAGTGCCGGTCGGCCAGCTCCTGTGTTTTCAGATCCGAAGTCATCAAAAAGCTAAGTACCCCGTTGGGGAACCTTTTCTTGCCTCAGCCGATGTCAGATAAAACTGCAAAAGTTAATAATTGCTTGTCTTGTGGTAAACAAATACCTCATAAGGACTTCCATTCTTACTGCCTTCCCTGCCTCGGCCCAGACCACGACGTCTCGGCCTGTGCTTGCTTCAATAAGCGCACACTTAGGTGCCGGGCAGAATTTGCTGAAGACTTTTTTGGGGAAAATTACTCCTATGTCATGCCGTCGGAACTACCGACAGCACATATTTCCAAAAAAACGGAAAGATCGGGACCGACATTCGCAGCCCGCGACTTCCACCGACACCACGCTAAAGCCTACTGCGAGTGCATCGGTCTCTTCAGTGGCGGTAATTCAACCACTCCAGGCCGACAACACCACTTTACCACTCACTTCGGTCCCGGAGGCTACCCCGGTGCCGGTTGTTGATTTTCCTCCTGAAACCAAAGCCCAAGATTTGCCTGACACCATACCAGTGGACAAAGTTACTCCAGCACGTGGGGCAGCTAGGCCTCCTGTGTCTATGTCCATCAAGGCCTACACATGTGCTAAGGCTGCCAGCCAGGCTAAGTCTCACCCTCCTAAATCTTTTTCACAGGGTCCCACTTCTGATAAACAGATCATGACTTTAGCTGCAGATCTAATTTCTTTATTCAGGGGCTCTCAGGCTCATCCAGACAGAGGTTCTCAGCCGCCTTCAGACAAAAGGCCTAGGGTTGAGCAGGCAGATACCCTTTCCTCAGATGAAGCCTCTGGTGAGTCAGGCCCTTCAGATTCCCAGGAAGAATCCTTCCCGGCCTACGAGGATTCTGATGCTGATGAATCCATTCCCTCTGCCTCTCCTCCTGAGGATATTTCTTTCGGGAAAATTCTCCACTCCATGAGAGAGCATTTTCATTGGCAGGGCCAGGATTTCTCTGACTCCAGGAAAAGGCTTCGGACTTTCCTTAAGTTACCCCAGCACAGGCCTTTAGCTATACCCCCAGTGTTAGATGTATTGGATGATGTGTTCTCAGACTCCAGTACTTCTCCTGATTCTCTCCCTCCTGCTCCTGTCAAGCCAGACAGATATTACAGGGTTCCTGAAACTCATAAACATCTCTTTAAGGCCCACTCTGTTGATCTAGAAACTATTTCTCAGGGGCCCAAAAGAGTGGCCACTTCCACGGCCAAAAATCCTTTGCCCGGGGACAGGGAATCTAGGTCCCTGGAGAGGTGGGGTAAAAAAGTTTATACCTCATCCACCCTTGCCATGAGGGCGTTTAACTGTCTCTTTCATATGTTTCAGTATCAGGATTTCTTGATGGATGATTTGCAGAAAAAGTTAGCCTCTCCTGAGCCTTTAGATAGAAAGGCCTTGCAGGATTTGGTTCATAATACTCAGCAGGTTAGCAATCATTTTCTTCAGTGTGGTTATGATGCATTGGAAGCTTCATGTAGGGCAGCTATGACAGGGGCCGTCATCGAGACATGCTTGGTTGAAAGAACAGACATTGCCAGATCATGTTAAAGTAAAGCTTCTAGATGCACCTCTGGAAAAAGACAAGCTATTTGGTGCTAATGCACAGGGTGTGTTGAAATCAATTGAGGAAAAGGCTAAATCAGTACAAACAGTCAAAGATTTCCTCCAGGTTCAGCCACCAAGGTTCAGTAGGAATTGGCCTTCAAAGAATTGGTCCTTTCCAGACACTGACAAGTTCCAAAGGGGAAAAAACAGGCGTGCTCGAGGTAGAGGACAATACCGAGGCTCCTACAGGGGCCGCCAATGGCAACCAACTAATCAGAGAAGTGGCGCAAGGACTTCTCCTGCTCCACAGGGACAATCACAATGACTTGACTTTGACACCGCCGACCAAGGCTCAAAGAGAAGCACCTTTAGGTGGAAAATTATCTTTATTTTCAAAAAATTGGCACGTTGTTACAAAGGACAGATGGATTTTGGACATAATAGACAAAGGTTGCAGGTTCTACTTCCATACCTTACCAACAAGACAAGGCATGCCAAACCTGCCACAAAATCAAAGGGCAGAGGCACTCATACAAATTTCAAATCTGCTACAAATCAAAGCAATAGAAAAGGTTCCTCCTCAGGAACAAGGCCAGGGATTCTACTCAAGACTGTTCCTTGTTCCAAGAAAAGAAAAGCAATGGAGACCTATACTGGACTTGTCCGCTCTAAACACTTTTCTCATTGTGCCAAAATTCAAAATGCTGACGTTACAGCAACTTCTTCCCATGCTGGGCAAGGGGTCTTGGCTGGTTACTCTGGACCTCAAGGAGGCATACCTGCATGTCCCAATCAGACACAGCTGCAGAAGATACCTCAGATTTCTTGCAGGGTCAGAGCATTATCAATTCTCAACATTGCCTTTTGGCTCATCTACTGCGCCCAGAGTATTCACAAAATGCCTGGCATCAGTAATTGCACATTGCAGACTTCAGGGGATACAAATATACCCTTACCTGGACGACTGCCTTATACAAGCGGACAGCAAGCAAGCCTTGATAAGAAACTTGGACTATGTCATTCACTTACTACAGGCTTTGGGATACACAGTCAACATTCAAAAATCAAGACTACTGCCATCCCAGCAAATAATTTTTCTAGGAGACAAACTCACAAATGGCTTTCCTTACAGAAGAAAAACAAGAACAATTACCAGATTACTTCAAAAGCCTAGCAAAGCACACCCAGATGACTGCAAGGAAAATCCTGCAGACCCTGGGTTTCATGGCATCTTGCATTCTTCTGATTCCACTGGCAAGACTACACATGAGAAAACTACAATGGTACCTAAAAAGTTTATGGTCTCAACACAGCCACAACTTAGAAGCAATTATTCCACTCATTCCATGTCTACAAAAGGAATTTTTGTGGTGGGCACAAGCAAGCCAGCTAAACAAAGGCATGTCTTTCAACAAACCTCAAGCAAGCCAAACCATTACAACAGACGCCTCAGATCATGGATGGGGGGCGCACATGGAGGGCAGATGCATTCAAGGGCAATGGGCTCCCCCAGAATTGCATCTGCACATCAATCAAAAAGAGATGTTGGCAGTGATTCATGCAATCGAGGCCTTTGGAAAATATCTTCAGCAGGGTCATCTGCTAATAAAGACAGACAACACCACTGTTATGTGGTACATAAACAAGCAGGGAGGCACCCATTCTTACCCCCTCTGCAGACTAACAATGACTCTTTTGGAAAAGTCCCTGAAACTGAACATACAGTTGCAATCCCAGTTTGTCCCAGGCAAGGACAATGTTCTGGCGGACAGTCTAAGCAGAAACATTATGGATCCGCACGAATGGATGTTGCATCCAGACATTTTTTCACAAATAACTCAAGCATGGGGAAGACCGGACATAGATCTCTTTGCCTCACACCTCAATCATCATCTGAAGAGGTTCTGCTCAAGGGCACACCATCCTCAAGCCTGGAGAATGGATGCTCTCTCCTTCAGCTGGAATTCTCTAACAATCTATGCATTTCCACCTCTACCATTAATGACCAAGGTGTTACTGAAGATCAAAGCAAAACAACCGAAAGGCATTTTGATAGCTCCAGACTGGCCAAGACAGCATTGGTATCCATTACTAAGGAGCATAACTCGCACCAAGCCGTGGCTCCTGGCTCAATGGCCTCTGCTTATAACTCAGCACAATTACAGGACTGTTCATCCCAACCTGCAAACATTGCAACTGACAGCTTGGAGGGTTCCTTGACTTCTCCCCATATCTCTCTCTCCAAAAAAGTTCAAGAGATCTTACTGGAAGCACGCAGGCCTTCCACCAGAAAAGCTTATTCAGCCAAATGGAAGAGATTCAACATCTGGAATGCCAACAAGGGTCAGGATGCATCAGTAATGAGCATCCCACAGATACTAGAATACTTGGCAGAAATGCTTCACAATGGCCTTTCATATTCTTCCATAAATATACACGCTTCAGCAATTTCAGCAAAATACAACTGTGATCCACCTGTGTTTTCACATCCTTTGCTAAGACAGTTTCTAAGAGGGATAAAGAATATTAAACCTCCAAGAAAACCACCAGTGCCTGCATGGGACCTCAACTTCGTCTTGGAAAAATTAACTCTTCCTCCTTTTGAGCCAGCAGCATCTTCAGAATTGCAATTTCTCTCCTGGAAAACAGTTTTCCTGTTGGCAATTACTTCAGCAAGAAGAGTCTCGGAGATACAGGCCCTCATGGCAGTACCTCCATTTCTCATTTTCCATCAGGACAGAGTCTCTTTAAGAACCAATCCTTCATTCATGCCAAAGGTGATATCCAGGGTTTCTCTAAATCAAGCAATTCACCTGCCTACTTTCTTTCCCAATCCTCAAAATAAAGGAGAAAAGCTTCTGCACACATTGGACATACACAGGCAATTGCGCTACTACTTGGACAGAACAAAGGCCAGCAGAAAGTCTGACCAACTATTTGTAGCTTACGCTGCTGGAGTACAAGGAAAGGCAATTTCCAAACAAACAATTTCAAAATGGATTGGAAACTGCATCAGATTCTGCTACTCTTTCCATGGAAAAGGTGTGCCAGCCAATATCAGGCCACACTCCACCAGAGCTGCAGCCACCTCCACAGCCTTTCTAAGAGGGGTGGCTACAAAGGACATTCTAGAAGCTGCTACATGGAGCTCCATGCATACATTTTCCAAACATTACAACCTGCCTTTATATTCCAGATCCCAAGCAGGCTTTGCTTCTGCAGTCCTGCAGGGCATTTTAGCTACACCATCCTTATCATAGATCCTACCACCCCCAGCTTGGCTATGGTATTCAACCCATATGTCAGGACTGCAGTTGCATTCTTGAAGGACATAGTACAGTTTTGTACCTACCATAAATGTAGATGTCCGATAGATATGTAACTGCAGTCAGGTTTCCCTCCCTCCTACCCCTCTGTAATTCTCTTTTTTAGGGTCCACTCCCCCTTTTTCAAATTAGCTGGGGATGTCTGTTATGGTGTATCTGTTTATTACTGTTGTGAATGTCTGGAATTTTTATCCATTCTCTAAATTTAGCCTTCCTTGGAGGGCACCTGGCATCTGGGGCAAGAAACACTGAAGAAGATGGTGTTGGCTGATGCTTTTATACCCCAACCGCTCTGACGTCGGGGAAGAGGCGACATCAGCCGACGCCGGACCCAGACTTTGGAATCCGGCCGACCGAAGGGCTGCCTGAGGCAGGACAAACCCATATGTCAGGACTGCAGTTGCATATCTATCGGACATCTACATTTATGGTAGGTACAAAACTGTACTTTCCTTTGGTGGGCAGAGGCCTGCCATCAAAACAAAGGACTGCCATTCACTCTACCCCCTGCCGCCCAAACCCTAACAACAGACGCATCAGACTATGCATGGGGGGGCTCACTTGGCAGGGCAGTGCATTCAGGGCAAAGGGAACCCAAGTCAAATGCACCTAAAGATCAATCAAAAAGAAATGTTAGCTGTACAGAATGCTCTGACAGCCTTCAAGGACCACATTCTTCGAGGAAAATTATTGTTAAAGACAGACTGTTATGTGGTACATAAACAAGCAGGGGGGAACCACTCATACCGTCTCTGCAGAATAGCCATGGCTCTGTGGAACACAGCCTTGAGCTACCAAGTGCACCTACAGGCTCAATTCCTGCCAGGAAGGCTAAATAGACTGGCAGACGGCCTAAGCAGAAATCTCATGGACCCACAGGAGTGGAAACTGGAACTAAAGATATTCAACATGTTGAGAAACAAATGGAACCTCCCCCCAGAACTACCAGTTGGACAAATTCTGCACAAGGACTCCCCACAAACAAGCTTGGAAAGTGGATGCCCTGTCCTTCATCTGAAAAAACCTATCAGGTTATGCCTTTCCCCCTCTGCTTCAATTCTCCAAGGTGCTACTAAAGATCAAACAGGACAAACCAAGGACAATACTGATTGCACCAAACTGGCCATGCCAACACTGGTACCCCCTCTTGCGCAGTGTGTCACTGCTGACACCTGCCTCAGACCCCTGCCCTGCTGTCCCAGCAGGAGGACCAGATTCTGCACCCACAGCTTCAAACCCTGAACCTGGCAGCCTGGCTAATTACCTGATCTCTCCATTACAATCCCTCAGTAAGCAAGTGATGGATGTCATTCTGGAGGCAAGGAGGCCTAGTACTAGAAAATCCTATGCTGAAAAAGGAAAAGGGTCTGTTCCTGGAGCCAAACTCAGGGAATGGGCACAACAGCGTCCACTTTACCTCATATTCTTCAATACCTAACTGAGATGCTTCACAAGGGCCTTTCCTTTTCTTCCATCAAAATTCATGCCTCAGAAATTTCAGCTCATTACAATACCGAGCCATCCTTTTTTTCTCATCCACTGCTGAAGCAATTCCTCAGAGGGGCCAAAAACTTAAGACCACCCAGGAGAGCCCCTACTCCAGCTTGTGACCTTAACTTTGTATTGGAAAAACTCACTGTATCTCCCTTTGAGCCAGCTGCAAATGCAGAGTTGGAATTCATTTCTTGGAAAACAGCTTTCCTTCTAGCCATCACTTCAACAAGAAAGGTGTCTGAATTACAGGCCCTCATGGCAGTGGAGCGTTTCATCATCTTTCATGCGGACAGGGTGTCCCTCAGGACCAATCCCTCCTTCATGCCCAATGTGGTATCCAGTGTGGCCCTTAATCAGTCCATTCATTTGCCAGCCTTCTTTTCTAATCCACAGAATAAAGGGGAACGAATACTGCACTCCTTGAACATGCACAGACAACTAAGATTTTACTTGGACAGGACTAAGCCTCTCAGGAAATCAGAACAGCTGCTGGTTGCATTTGCTGCAGGGGCAGAGGGGGAAGGCCATTTCAAAGCAAACCATTTCTAAGTGGATAGGTCATTGCATTTATATCTGCTATAAGCACCATGGAAAACCTACCCCACAGGGGATAAGACCACACTCAACCAGGGTTGCATCTACCTCTACAGTCTTTCTCAGAGGTGTCCCTGCTAGGGACATCCTAGAAGCTGCTACCTGGAGTTCTGTACATACCTTCACCAAGCATTACCACTTGCCAATTCTTTCTAAATCCAGAGCTGGTTTTGCAACTGCAGTTTTGCAGGGCCTTATAGCTGGACCTAATGCTATCTAATTTCCTCCTGCCATCCTTAGCTTTGGAAATCTACCCAAATGTGATTACTGCAACAGTAAAACACGAAGAACATAGTACAGTTATGTGCACTTAGCATAAATGTAGATGTTCAAGTGTATTCACTGTTGCAGTCCTTGTTAACCTCCCTCCAGCCCCCTGACTTCTATTGACTATACCTCTATTCTTGTTTTACTATGCTTAAAGCTTTTTGGTGTATTTGCTTTTTTGTTGAGGTGAAACCTTATATATAATTGCTTCCCATTATGGAGGCATCTGACATCTGGGGCAAGAAAAACTGATGTAATGTCATTGGCTGCATGTTTTATACCCCTGACTACCTGACGTCATGGAAGATGAGACAGCAACTGACGCAGGACCCAAGACTTTGATAATCAGGCTGACTGAGAGCTACTGCAAGCAGATAACCCAACTGTGATGACTGCAACAGTGAATACACTCAAACATGTACATTTATGATAAGTGTACACAACTGTACTTTCTAAAAGTATTAGAAACCATGACAGCAGCAATAAACTTGGTTCTGTTGGCATGGCTACACATGAGGATTCTACAGCGGCTGCTGTTCACTCAGTGGTCCATGCAGGAACTACCCATGTCCCACCAGGTCATAATAACAGAATCTTGCAGGAAAGACCTTTGTTGGTGGCTTCACTCGACTCATGTGACCTTAGGTCAACCATTTGTTCCCCCATAACCCTTATCCACAGTGACCACAGACACTTCCCAGATAGGGTGGGGGGACATTATCTGGGAAAGACAGTCCAGGGCACTTGGCAAGATCAAGAGGCCCATTTGCATGTCAGTGTCCTAGAGATGAGAGCAGTGCTTTTGACATTGCAGGCATTCCACGGCACTCTTCCACTGGGAACTATTGCAGTTCAGTCAGACATGTCAGTTGTATGGTACATAAACAAGAAGGAACCAGATCTTGCACCCTTTGTTGAGAGGCTTTGAGAGTATGACATTGGGTGACTTCCTCCCAGCGCTTTCTGATAGCAGTGTACATCCCGGGGAAATCAAGCGTGATAGCAGACAGACTTGGCAGGGTGATTCTATTGCCTCACTAGTAGTGCCTGAAGCAAGAGATTGTAAAAATGATTTTCCAGAAATGCAGCCAGCCTTGCTGCAATCTTTTTGCCACATCCATGAATGCCAAATGCAGCAGCTATCTTGCCCTAATCCCCCCTCCAGGAGAGTCACCAAGGAATGCACTTGTACACGATTGGCCTTCAGGTCTCCTCTACACCTTCCCTCCCTTTCTATTGATACCCAAAGTTCTTCAGAAAGCCAATGTATTGGGAAGGACCTTAGTATTTATCGCCCCTTACTGGCCTCGTCAAATCTGGTTCCCCTTCCTGTAGCCTCATCTTCAGGAGAAGTCTTGGGTTCTGGACCCAGTTCCAGATCTTCTGATCAACCTATCAGGAATGCTGTATCCATCTCTTCAAACCCTCAAATTGACAGCCTGGCTGTTCCGGCTACCTGACCTTTCACCTTCTTTGCAGCATATCCTGATTTCTTCTCATAAAGCTTCTACGAGAAAATTATGTCAGCAAATGGAAAAGATTTTCCTCCTGAGCCTTGGAAAATCATATTGACCCTTTCTCTGCACCTATACCTTCTATACTGCAATTCTTAGTAAAACTATTTCATGAAGGAGCAGCTGCAGCTACTATATGAGTTCATTTAGTGGGGATCTCTAATTTTCATTTAGGGGCAACCAAATCAAATCTTATGTCCCACAGACTTTGCAAAGTCTTTTTGAGGGGTACCATCCTACTAAGACCGCCCATTAAACCTCCCCTACCTCTATGAAACCTCAATTTTGTATTATCCCGTATGATTCTTCCCCCCTTTGAACCTGCAGTCATCCTGTGACCTGAAGTTCTTAACCTGGAAGATGGTTTTCTTAGTAGCGATAACTTCAGCTAGAAGCACTGTCTATCAAACCCCCCCATATATGCTGTTCCACAAAGGCAGTCTCTCACTACATACAAATCTGTCCTTTTTACCAAAGGTATGTTCAGAATCAAACTTGAGCCATTCCATAGACTTACCAGTTTCTGTCCTAAGTATGGCAATAAGGCAGAGTATATATTACGCCAACTGGATGTTCATAGGCGATTACATTTATATTTGCACAAAATGAAGGACTTTAGGAAGACTGACCAATTATTTGTCTCCTTCTCAGACCACAAAAAAGGTGCTCCAGTTGTTAAAACCACTCTTTCCTGGTAGTTGTCAGATTAAATTACATTCACTTAAAAATCCCAGAACAAGCAACTTCCCGACAAAGTCAGAGATCATTCGACCAGAGCTATATCTACCTCTTCTGCCTTTCGGGCTAGACTTCCAATTAATATCATTTGTGATGCAGCAACATGGGCAAGACTTCATACCTTTATTACTCATTATAAAGTTTATTTAGCCTCCAGGGACAGGGTCTCCTTTAGATCAACTGTTCTGAAGAGTGTTCTCCCTTGAGCCACTCAAGAAAGATGATACTAGGGACACTGTCCCAAACAGTGGAAGAAAGAAGGCGCGATAAGACAACATCACATAAAGAAGTTATGTTCTTACCATAACATTCCATGTGTGTTGTCCCTCTCACCTTCATTCTTGCATCTCACCCTCCTTCCCCCAGCCTTTGGCTCTTGGAAGACCGAGAGGATTTATTTGGCATCTAATTTTTTATATGACCCTCTTCTGGGCTTGTAAATTTGTAAAATTTGTGTGTATATATTAGTATACCAGCAAACAAGATGCGGGGAATTCCCTTAGAGCATCATGGGATAGGGTGTTGGCCACGAGCTACTTGGAGACCTCGAGCTTTTGTAAACATCTGAGTCAGAACCGAGGATCAGTTCAGAACCCAACCAGTGGAAGAATGAAGGCGAGAGGAACAACATACATGGAACATTATGGTAATAACATAACTTCTTTTTTGCCTCTCTCACAAGTAATAATTCAATAAAGATGTTTACATTAAAAAAAAAAAAAAAGTAAGGAATTCCTTTTTTTTGTTCAGAACCTATTCCTGAATGTAGGTTTACAAGTGAACCTTGAAAAATCTTCCTCTTATTCCGTCAATGTAGTGTTTTTATGTTGTCTCTCACATTCATCCACAGTAATGGCCTGCCTTTCTTGAGATAAAGTGGGTTTCTGCATGGAACAGTTTGACATTTTCCATCCAAACTCTGTCAACACTGAGACTAGCTTTGGATTCTAGGATTAATGGCCTCTCCAGTTCTGATGATTCCTCTAGTCATACGTCATAAGAAGAAAGTTAAGTGTTTTTTTCAATTCAGTTTAGAACCCAGCACCAGTAGTCCCTGTCTTTTCAAATACTGGTGCTAAGCTGTCTTTAAAAAAAAAAAAAAGAAGATCCTCTGGTGGGTGAATCAGTTGTTCCCAAGTTCAGGTCTCTGTCTTCACTGACAATAGAGTCATGTGATACAGAAAGGGGAGGGGGTAAATCTTACCCCCTGTGTAGACTGGCTGTGATAGCCTTGAAACTAGCATCTCAACAGATCTGATCCCAGCAGTTACTTACAATCCTATTAGAGCTGAATTTTGTGGTAGACAAGCTGAGTAGGACCAGGTCAGACCCCAACAAATGGAAGTTTGCATCCCATGGTCTTCCAGGAAATCACCCACTTTTGGGGAACTTTTTGGGGAACTCTTCAAGTTGATCAGTTTGCCTCCTTTCACAGTAGACCATTAAAGAAGTCCTGCTTCAGGACTATTTGCATAATGGCCTGAAAGACAGATGCCTTCTCATTTCCATGTTCACTTATACCTAGAATTATTTTAAAGATCTAAAGGGAATCTCCAAAAGTTGCTGTAGTAAATTCTTTTTGGTCCAGGCAACAGTGGTTCTCCCTTCTTTTTAAAATGGCTAAGGGCAGTTATGAAAAGCTTCCTTACAGGATGGACTTAATCTCACAAGATGATGGCTCCTTGGTCCACTCCAACCTGAAAATTCAACTCCCAGCCATGATGATGGAATTTTGATATCTTTTGGACAGCTTTTCAGTGAGGATGTGCAGCAAGTATTAAAGGACGCTAAAAAATCTGCTACCAGAAAGTCGAAAATAGCTTAGTGGAAAAGATTTTTTAGTTGGTACCATACTTTTAATAGAGCTTTGGTTAAGGTTCTTTCACCTTTGTCTCTCCCATATTTGTGTGGGTTGTTATCCTTCTGGCCTTTCCTTTCTTTTATATAAAGAGTGATCTCTTGGCTGGCCTATCTTCATTTGGATCACTATTTTTTTTTTCTTTATCTCAAGTGAATCAGTTTCTAACAGGATTATAACATATCCATCCCCTTATGAAGCAGATGGCTTATCTATGCGATCTTAACTTTGTTCTAGAAAAACTTAACACTTTTTCCTTTTGAACCAGCTCATGAGGCTGATTTGAATTTCTCTTCTTAAAAAAACGTTGTTACTCATCCTGTTTATTCTATAACTAAATGATAAAAGTTAAAGAATTCTGTACTCTCTGGATGTCCACAGGCAACTCCAGTGCTGCGTTGACAGGACAAAGGACTTCAGCAGTTCTAAACAGTTATTTATTTTGAAGGTTTAAAAAGGGGACCGTATCAGAACAAACTGTTTCATGCCATTCATTTTTGTTCTTGCCATGAGGTCAGAGCTCACTCTACTGGGGCTGTGGCTACTTGTACTGTTATTCGGAACGAGGTGGACTCAAAATATTTTAAGGATGCAACAACGTGGTCCTCTCATATCTTCTCATCCTGCTTTTACCAAGCACTACAAAATTAACTCTCAAGGGGCCTGTGCAGGCTTTTCTGCAGTCATCCTTCAGTGGTTCCTAGGTCTTCATCTTGTGTAAGTAAACTTACCATAGCAATAGATGTTTGAACAGTTAACTGTTGCAGTACAGACACCCCCCCCCCTTTTTTTATTACTCCAGAGTGGTGGTCCATATCTCCACCTCTTCTTTTAACACACAATGTGAAGTTGTTCAATCTCGGCTTCATTCTTACTGATGGGTTCAGAGCCGATCCTCGGCTCCGAGTCAGCCAAATTGCAAAGCTCGAGGTCTCTAAAAGCTCAAAGCCAAAACCCTATCCCACAATTCACCTCTACCTTCCCCAAATCTAGTTTGCCGCTGCAACAGATTGTGCATTTTTCTACAAATCAGACCATTGTTACAGATAAGTGTGTTCTTTTTCATAGTTTTGGACAGTTTTCGGGTGAAGAAGAAAGCATTTGTGTATTTAACTAAGGATAGGCTATCCTCCGTTAAGGTTTTCTTTTTTGTGCTAGTTTTTTGCACTAGTTGAGCAAAAAGTTGACAGAACTTGTTTCTTTTTGACGATTAGGCCCTGTTGGTGCCTTGTTAGTTCTCCCTATTCCATTTAGCCGAAGTTAGGCTTTCTTTAGTTTTTTTTTTATAATTCTATAGCCGGTTACGCTTGGTTTTGTTTGCAAAAGCTAGTCTGTTTAGCTGAGTGGCTTTTTTGAGTTATTGTTAACTTAGCCAGTCAGGCTTATTTCCTTTACCAGGCTTTCAGGACAGGACAAAACCTCAAAGGAAATCTGAACAACAACTGGTGGCATTTGCTGCAGGGACAGAGGGGAAGGCTATTTCAAAGTAAACCATTTCTAAAGGGATAGGCCATTGCATTTATTTCTGCTATAAGCACCATGGAAAACCTATCCCACAGGGGATTAGACCCCATTCAACCAGGGCTGCATCTACCTCTACAGCCTTTCTCAAAGGTGTCCCTACCCGAGACATCCTAGAAGCTGCTACCTGGAGTTCTGTACATACTTTCACCAAGCATTACCATTTGCCTTATAGCTGGTCGTAATGCTATCTAAATTCCTCCTCCCATCCTTAGCTTTGGGAATCTACCCAAATGTGATGACTGCAACAGTGAAACACGAAGAACATAGTACAGTTGTGCACACTTACCATAAATGTAGATGTTCAAGTGTATTTACTGTTGCAGTCCTGGTTACCCTCCCTCCAGCCCCCTGACATGACATCTTTTGGCTATAGCTCTATTCTCCTGTACTATACTTAAAAGCGTTTTGGTGTATTTGCTTTTTTGTTGGAGGTATAACCTTGTATGTATATATATATATATATATATATATATATATATATATATATATATATATAATTGCTTCCCATTAAGGGGGACACCGGACATCTGGGGCAAGAAAAACTGATGTACTGGCATCAGCTGCATGCTTTATAACCCTGACTACCTGACGTCAGGGAAGATGAGACAGCAACCTGAGAAGGATCCAAGACTTTGATAATCAGGCTGACTGAGGGCTACTGCAAGCAGATAACCCAAATGTGATGACTGCAACGGTGAATACACTCGAACACCTACATTTATGGTGAGTGTACACAACTGTACTTTTCGCGCCCTGCCCTTTGGTCTCACTGCACCTACTAGAGTGTTCACCAAATGTATGGCAGTGGTCATGGCTCACTTGAGACATCAAGGAATCCACGTATTTCTATATTTGGATGACTGGCTCCTCACCGCTCCTACCAGGCATCAGCTTATTCAGGCAAGGGCACTATCTTAGATCTTTGTTTTCAACTGGGCATCACGATAAATTCAGAAATGTCTGCTTTATTGCTGTCGCAGCATACAATGTTTATAGGAGCAGACTTACTCACAGTCAACATGTCTTTAAAACTTCCTTCAGAAGGAGTGCTTGCCGTACACCATCAGATTGTATATCTCCTTTCAAAATACAGAGCACCAGCATCGCAGATTCTCAAGCTGCTGGGCACCATGGCAGCAGCTATTATTGCAGTACCCCTGGCGAGATCTCACATGCGCATTCTTCATTGGCTACTAGTCACACAGTGGACTTTTCAGGACTTACCAATGAATCACTCAGTTCTGATAACTAACTCTTGCAAGGACGATCTTCGGTGGTGGCTAACGTCTGAATCAGTGACCATGGGATGTCCCTTTGTCCTTCCGGTTCCAGTTGCTACGGTGACCATGGATGCTTCACTGATCGGGTGGGGGGGCATTATCAGGGACGGATAGCCCAAGGTACTTGGCAGGTACACGAGGCTCAATTGCACATAAACATCCAAGAGATGAGAGCAGTTCTCTTAGCACTGCAGTCCTTTCAAGACTTTCTTCCTCTGGGTACAGTTGCAATCCAGTCAGACAACATGTCTGTAGTCTGGTATATAAACAAACAGGGTGGAACCAGATCTTATCCCCTATGTCGAGAGGCTCCCGGAGTATGGAAATGGGCAGAGTCCACCCAGCGCTTTCTGATAGCAATCCACATCCCAGGGAAATCCAACGTGATAGCGGACAAACTCAGCAGAGCAATTCTGTTGCCTCACGAGTGGTCCCTCAAGAACGAAGTAGCGGAGATGATTTTCCGCAGATGTGGCCAGCCTTGCTGCAACCTCTTTGCGTCTCCCACAAACACCAAATGCAGCAACTACTTTCCCTGATCCCTCAACAAGGACAGTCCCCGAGGGACGCTCTCATACATGATTGGCCCTCGGGACTCCTTTATGTATTCCCTCCCTTTCCACTGATTCCCAAACTTTCGCAGAAAGCCATTTTTCTGGGCAGGACACTTATCTTAATGGCCCCATATTGGCCTCGTCAAATCTGGTTCCCCTTTCTGAAGCCTCATCTAGTAGAAGAACCTTGGATCCTGAACCCAGTGCCAGATCTGACTCACTCGTCAGGAGCCCTTCACCCTTCTCTTCAGTCCATCAACCTGACAGCTTGGCTGCTCCAATTCCCAGAATAGTCATGTTCCAAAATTTATCAAAGGAAGCTCAACATATCCTTTTGTCTTCTCATAAGTTTTCCACCAGGAAACTATACCTCAGTAAGTGGCAGAGGCTTTCAATCTGGGATCAGCAGAATAACATTGACCCCTTTCTAGCCTCCATATCTGATATCTTAGAGCTTCTGACCAAACTGTTCAGTGAAGGAGCTGCAGCAGCAACCATCTGGGTACAACTCGCTGCTTTATCTAATTTCCACATAGGTGAATCAGAAAATGGTATGTCCCACAAGATGACAAAGGCTTTTTTGAAGGGTACGATGCATCTGAAACCTCCTATTAGATCACCTACTGCTACATGGAATCTGAATTTAGTCCTTTCCAAAATTATTCTCCCACCATTTGAGCCCGCTTCATCCTGTGAGCTGAAATATCTTTCTTGGAAGATCATTTTCTTGGTGGCCATTATATCTGCACACAGAATTTCGGAGTTGCAAGCCCTTTCAGTTAAGCACTCAAATCTGATATTCCACAAAGATAGGGTTTCCCTCAGGAAGAACCCTTTGTATTTACCAAAAGTTTGTTCCGAATACACCCTTAATCAGGCAATTGAATTACCCGTTTCTTTCCCAATCACACGAATCAATTGGAATATATGCTTCACAAGCTTGATGTCCATAGACAACTTCATTTCTATTTAGACAGGACAAAAGACCATAGAAGAACTGATCAGTTCGTCTCCTTCTCAGATTCCAAGAAAGGTGCAGCAGTAGTTAAATCTACTTTATTTAAATGGCTTTCTGATTGTATATTCTTTATATACCATGAGGCAGACATTTCTTTAGAAAGCAAAGTCCAGGCTTATTCAGCCAGAGCTGTTTCTACGTCCATAGCCTTTTTGGCCAAACTACCTGTTGACTCTATTTGTGCAGCTGCCACATGGTCAAGGCCACATACCTTCATAACTTGCTATAAAGTAGACAAGGCCTCTAGGGACAGGGCTTCATTTGGTTCTGCTGTCCTTAGACAGGTACTTCCGTGAGCCACCCAAGATTGTGGTGCTGGGGACGCTACCCATCAGTAAGAATGAAGGCAAGATTGAACAACTTCACATAAAGAAGTTATGTACTTACCATAACGTTCCATGTGAGTTGTTGATGTCCTTCAAGGATGCATCTGCAGTCATAACATATGGGTTGTCCTGCCTCAGGCAGCCCTTCGGTCGGCCGGATTCCAAAGTCTGGGTCTGGCCTCTGCTGATGTCGCACTTTCCCCGACGTCAGAGCGTCTGGGGTATAAAAGCATCAGCCGATGCCATTTTCCTCAGTCTTTCTTGCCGCGCGGTGCCCGAAGCAGAAGCTGTTCGCAAGTGCCGGTCAGTCAGATCCAGAGATTTCAGCTACCGAAGACTTGAAAAGCTAAGTACCCCGTTGGGGACTCTTTCTTGCCTCAGCCGATGTCAGACAAAGTAAATAATTGTTTAACTTGTGGGAAACAAATACCTCATAAGGATTTCCATTCTTACTGCCTTCCTTGCTTAGGCCCAGACCACGACGTATCAGCTTGTTTAGCCTGTGCCTCCTTCAACCGACGGACTCTTAGACGTCGGTCGGAGTTTGCAGAGGAGTTTTTTGGAGCCGCTTTTGCTTATAAAATGCCGTCGGAGACTCCGACTTCGCATATGGTCAAAAAACACAAGGAAAAGGACCGACACTCGCGGCCCGCGGTTTCGGCTGAAACCACAGCTAGGCCTACCCGCGAGTGTCTCGGTTTCGGCCGAAACCGAGTCCACGGCGATTCCTACTACCGAAACCATACTTCCGACCACCGAGGCCAGAGAGGCCCCGGCTGAGTCGGCTTCAGAACTCCCTACCGAAGCTAGTGTTCGGGAATTGTCCGACACCATACCTTTGGACATTTCTACCCCTGCACGTGGGGCAGCTAGGCCCCCAGCTTCTATGTCTATTAAGGCCTTCTCCAGGGCTAAAGCTGCCAAACTTTCTAAAGCTTTGCCTGCCAAACCTACATCCCAGAGACCTTCCTCTAGTTCACAGATCCTCAGCCTTGCTGAGGACCTTATCTCCTTAATTAGGGGTTCACAACCTCACCCAGACAGGGCCTCTCAACCTCCTCCAGACAAAAGGCCCAGGGCTGACCCCTCTGAACCTCACTCCTCAGATTACTCCACGGATGGATCTGATTTGTCAGACCACCAGGAAGGGGCCTACTCGCCTTATGAGGATTCAGATGCAGAGGAATCTATCGCTTCGGCCTCCCTCCTGAAGAATTTTCCTTTGGGGAGACTTTACACTCCATGAGAGAGCACTTTCAATGGCAAGGTCAGGATTTCTCTGATTCTAGAAAAAGATTAAGGACCTTTTTGCATTTGCCTCAGCATAGGCCCTTAGCTATACCTCCTGTTCTAAATGTAATTGATGATGTGTACAATGATGTCAGTACAGCCCCTGATTCTCTTCCTCCGGCCCCTGCCAAACCTGACAGATATTACAGGGTCCCGGATTCTCATTTCCATCTGTATAAACCCATGCTGCAGACCCAGAAACTATTCTCAGGACCCTAAAGGGGTTGCAGCCGCTACTGCCAAAATTCCCCTACCCTCTGAAAGAGAGTCTAGAGCTTTAGAGAGATGGGGAAAAAAGGTTTATACATCTGCTACTCTTTCTGCCAGGGCATTAAACTGTCAATTCCATATGATACAGTACCACGAATTTTTGTTAGATCAACTGAATAAGAAACTTTCTTCTCCTGAACCCTTAGACCGTAAATCCCTTCAGGATTTGGTACGTAACTCACAACAGGTTAGTAATCATTTTTTTTTAAATGTGGCTATGATGCACTGGAGGCTTCATTTAGATCAGCTATGACTGGGGCAGTTATTCGTAGGCATGCCTGGCTGAAGGAGCAATCTTTGCCAGACCATGTCAAAGCTAAACTCCTCGATGCTCCAATGGAGAAACAAAATTTATTTGGCTCCCCTGCACAGGAGATTCTAAAAAAGGTTGAAGAGAAAGCAAAATCTGTGCAAACAGTTAAAGATTTCCTGCAGGTTCAACCACCGAGGTTCAGCAGAAACTGGCCTACAATGAATTGGTCCTTTCCAGACTCGTCCAGAGCACAGAGGGGCAGGAACAGGCGCCCTAGAGGCAGAGGGCAATCGAAGGGCCCCTACAGAGGCCGTCAGTGGCAGCCTGCCAACCAGAGGAGTAGTGCAACAGCTACAACTTACAACCACTACTACAGGACAGACCCAATAACTTGACTCTGATTCCGCCTACCAGGGATCAACTGGCAGCACCCTTGGGCAGAAAGCTGGCTTTATTCTAAAAAAAAATGGCATTGCATTACAAAGGATACATGGACATTGCAAATAATAGACAAAGGATACAGGTTTCACTTCCACACTTTGCCAAAAAGAAGCGGAATGCCAAACCTTCCACCAAATCAGAAGGCAGAGGCTTTAAGACAAATCAGCAATTTACTTCAGATGAAAGCTATAGAAAAGGTACCATGTTCAGAACAAGGCCAAGGATTTTACTCCAGACTATTCCTTGTACCAAGAAAAGAAAACCAATGGAGGCCTATTCTCGACCTGTCCGCACTGAACACTTATCTCATTGTGCCAAAATTCAAAATGCTGACCCTACAGCAACTTCTTCCCATGTTGGGCAAGGAGTCTTGGCTGGTGACTCTAGATCTCAAGGAGGCATACCTGCACGTCCCTATCCGACCAAATTGCAGAAGACACCTCAGATTTCTTGCAGGATCAGAGCATTATCAATTCTCAGCATTGCCCTTTGGCTTATCTACTGCGCCCAGAGTATTCACGAAATGCCTGGCATCAGTAATTGCACATTGCAGACTTCAGGGAATTCAAATTTATCCATACCTGGACGACTGTCTAATACAAGCGGACAACAAGAAAAAAATGTTAAAGGACTTGGCCTATGCCATACACCTGCTACAGACCTTGGGATACACAGTCAACATCCAAAAGTCAAGACTAGTACCATCCCAAAGGATAACCTTTTTGGGTGCAGATCTGGACACAATCACCCAGATGGCTTTTCTCACAGAAGAAAAACAAAAACAACTTCCAGATTACTTCATGATTCTGACAAGACAAACTCAGCTTACTGCAAGGAAAGTCCTGCAGGCCCTGGGTTACATGGCATCCTGCATAATTTTAATCCCACATGCCAGGCTGCATATGAGGAAATTACAATGGTACCTAAGGAGTGTATGGTCTCAACACAGTCACAGTCTAGAAACCATGATACCAATCATTCCATGTCTTCAAAGGGAATTCCTGTGGTGGGCTCAGGCCTGCCAGTCCAACAGATGGTTGCCTTTCAACAAACCAAAAACAAGGCAGACCATCACCACGGACGCCTCAGACCGAGGATGGGGAGCACACATGGAGGACAAATGTATCCAAGGCCTATGGACTCAAGGGCAGCTAAGCATGCACATAAACCAAAAGGAAATGCTGGCAGTGAGGCATGCAATCGAGGCATTCAGACCCTTCCTCCAACAAGGACATCTGTTAATAAGGACAGACAACACCAAGGTCATGTGGTACATAAACAAACAGGGAGGCACACATTCCTACCCTCTATGCCGGATGGCTATGAATCTGTGGAATCTATGCCTGAATCTCAATATCCAGCTGCAGGCCCAATTGTACCAGGAAAAGAAAATGCACTAGCAGACAGCTTAAGCAGAACTACCATGGATGCACACGAATGGATGCTGCATCCAGACATCTTCAAACTCATAACAAAGACATGGGGAATGCCAGAGATAGATCTGTTCGCCTCCCCACTCAACCACCAACTGAAGACATTCTGCTCAAGGACATACCACCCACAAGCTTGGAGGGTGGACTCTCTCTTTCAGCTGGAATGCCCTAACAGTATATGCCTTCCCACCTCTCCCATTGATGTACAAGGTTCTACTGAAGATCAGGGAGGAACAGCCAAAAGTGATACTAATAGCTCCGGACTGGCCAAGACAACACTGGTACCCACTATTGAGAAGCATGTCTCAGGCAAATTCATGGCCTCTTCCCCTATGGCCTCTTCTTCTAACGCAGAACAATTTCAAGACCCTGCATCCCAACTTGAAAACATTGCAGCTAACTGCCTGGAAAATTCCTTAAATTCCAACCAAACTGTTTTATCTCAGAGGGTGAAGGACATTAACCTGGAGGCTCGCAGGCCTTCCACAAGGAAGACATACTCAGCTAAATGGAAAAGATTTCTCATTTGGAGCACATCAAAGGGCACGGATGTCACAGTGGCAAACCTAGCACACATCCTAGAATACTTAGCAGAATTGTTCCACAATGGCCTGTCTTACTCTTCCATTAAGATTCATGCTTCAGCAATTTCAGCAGAATACAATATGGATCCACCCATCTTCTCACACCCTCTTCTCAGGCAATTTCTGAGAGGGATCAAAAATGTTAAACCTCCAAGAAGACCCCCTCTACCTGCATGAGATCTCAATTTTGTGCTGGAAAAACTGACGCAACCTCCTTTTGAACCAGCAGCATCAGCGGATCTACAGTTTCTATCTTGGAAAATTGCATTCCTTCTGGCAATCACTTCAGCAAGAAGAGTATCTGAGTTGCAAGCGTTAATGGCAGTGCAGCCTTTTATTATTTTTCACCAGGATAGAGTGTCACTAAGAACCAATCCTACTTTCATGCCAAAGGTGGTATCCAGGGTATCCTTGAACCAAGCTATTCACTTGCCTACGTTCTTCCCTAACCCACAGAATAAAGGGGAAAGACTTTTGCACACCCTGGATATACACAGACAACTGTGCTACTATTTGGACAGAACAAAAACTAGCAGAAAAACTGACCAACTTTTTGTAGCATATGCAACTGGGGTGCAAGGAAGAGCAATTTCCAAACAGACAATTTCAAAATGGATAGGAAATTGCATTCGCTTTTGCTACTCCTTTCATGGAAAGACAGTTCCTGAAAATATCAGGCCTCACTCCACAAGGGCCACAGCCACCACTACAGCTTTCCTACGAGGGGTGGCTACCAAGGACATTTTAGAAGCTGCTACTTGGAGCTCCGTGCATACATTTGCCAAGCATTGCAATCTACCTTTATACTCTAGATCCCGAGCAGGGTTTGCAACTGCAGTGCTGCAGGGGATCTTAACTACACCATCCTTCTCTTAGTACCTCCTCCCCCAGATTGGCTATGGTATTCTACCCATATGTTATGACTGCAGATGCATCCTTGAAGGACATAGTACAGTTTTGTACCTACCATAAATGTAGATGGTCCGATAGGTATGCATCTGCAGTCAGGATTACCCTCCCACCTTCCCCTCTGTGGTATTCCTAGGGTGCTTACCCCTCTTTCAGCTAGCTGGGGGAATCTATTATGGTGTATTTGTTTGTTTGCTTATACATGTATATAATTTGCAAATGCTTGGAACTTTTCAGCATTTATCCAAATTTAGCCTTCCTAGAGGGCACCTGGCATCTGGGGCAAGAAAAACTGAGGAAAATGGCGTCGGCTGATGCTTTTATACCCCAGACGCTCTGATGTCGGGGAAAGTGCGACATCAGCCGAGGCCAGACCCAGACTTTGGAATCCGGCCGACCGAAGGGCTGCCTGAGGCAGGACAACCCATATGTTATGACTGCAGATGCGTACCTATCGGACATCTACATTTATGGTAGGTACAAAACTGTACTTTCTCACCTTCATTCTTACGACCCCACACCCCCCCCACACCTATCCCCATCCAATGCCTGGAAGTTCGAGAGAAGGCTGTATGTTGGTTTTGATTCTTCTGAGGAGTTTCCTCTCACTAATTGCCCTTAGGATTTGCTTTGAAATCTGGTTTCAGTTTACCACTAGTTGGCAGCAAACAAGATCTGAGGAAGGTAGAGGTGCATTGTGGGATAGGGTTTCGGCCTCAAGCTTTTAAAGACCTCGAGCTTTGCAATTTGGCGGACTCCGAGCAGAGGATTGGCTCCGTACCTATCAGTAAGAATGAAGGTGAGAAGAGCAACTCGCATGGAACGTTATGGTAAGTACATAACTTCTTTTTTTTGTTGGCAGCACTGGAGATTTCCTTGATGTTCTTGGTGTTTCACTGTTGCAGTCATTACATTTGGGTTATCTGCTTGCAGTAGCCCTCAGTCAGCCTGATTAGCAAAGTCTTGGGTCCTGCGTCGGTTGCTGTCCCTTCTTCCATGACGTCAGGTCGTCAGGGGTATAAAACATGCAGCCGACGCTATTACATCAGTCTTTCTTGCCGTGCGGTGCCCGAAGCAGAAGCAGTTTGCAAGTGCCGGTCAGCCGATTCCTGAAATTTTCATTTTCGAGTTTCAGAACCAAAGTCTTCAACTAAAGCTAAGTACCCCATTGGGGAAACTTTTTTTTTCTCCTTCCCGATGTCAGTAAAAGTTAATAATTGCATTACTTGTGGAAAGCAAATACCTCACAAAGATTTTAATTTGTACTGTATTCCATGCCTAGGCCCTGACCACGACGTACCTTGCTGTCAGTTTTGTGCTTTATTTAAACAGCGCACTGTCCATCATCAGTATATTTTCCCTTCTAAATGTTTTGTTTCTCAGTTTAATTATCCAGAAATGTCGTCGGTTAGCCTTCCAACTACCGGGATTCCAAAAAAACGCAAAGATAAAGACAGAGACAAGCTGCTGACGACGCTTCTCCTAAGGGAGTCGCCAGTTCCCCGGTACTCAGTGAGGTGCTTTCGCAGCCTCTGTTACCCGCTACGTCTGACTCGCAGGCCTCTACTGAGACCCATTCGGAGTCCGGTATGCCAGGAGATGCTTCAACTGTGGAACCTGTGTATGTCTCTACCTTGGATGGGTCCAGAGCCACTGTGCAGGCACCGGCTTCTGAGGGTGTATTCAGGCCTACGGACTTGCATATTAAACTGATGCCGCCTCCTTCATTTAGGGCAAAATCTTGAACCATGCATAAGATACCGACGCCCAGGCCGCATGCTCAGGCCTCTATGCCTAAAAAAAAAATGATAAGAATGGCTGAAGATCTTATAACTCTAACCTGGGGAAGCCAAACCCCCCCTCCCTTTAAGATACCTAGGACTGAAGATGTTTATGAATCTTCTGAAAAGGAATCTGATTTTTCTGATTCTTCTTCTGATCTGGATTTGCCATTATCTACTTATGAGGAATTCTGATGCAGAGGACTCTGTTCCATCTGCTTCCCCTCCAGAAGAGTTTTCTTTTGGTGAAACCTTACATACTCTAAGGGAGCATTTCCACTGGGAAAGCCAGGATTTTTCTGATTCAAAAAAGAGGCTTAGGAATTTCTTACTCCTGCTTCAGCATAGGCCATTAGTTATACCTCCTGTACTAGATATTGTTGATGATGCTTTCTCAGAATCTAGTTTGGTCCCTGATTCTTTGCCTCCTGCTCCCAGAAAACCTGACGGATATTACAGAGTTCCTGATTCTCACAAGTTCCTTTTTAAAAATCCTATTGTGGATCCAGAGACTGTTTCATAGGGACCCAAAGGCTAATTTTAAGGCTTCTACTGCTTTAAAAATCCTACCCCCTCTGATAGGGACTCCAGGGCGCTGGATAGATGGGGTAAGAAAGTTTACACTTCTGCAGCCTTGGCCATTAGGTCTTTAAACTGCCAGTTTCATATGTTAAAAGTATCAACAACATGTTATTGGATTGCTTAAACAGAAAGATGTTAATTCCTGACTGCGCTGAAAATAAAGAATTACAGGATTTAATGCATTCTGCTGAACAAATTGGAAAACATACTTTGCAATGTGGATTTGATTCATTAGAGGCCTCTTGCAGGGCTGCTGTTACTGGGTCTGTGCTCAGAAGGCATGCTTGGCTTAAGGAGCAATCTTTGCCTGATCAAGTTAAAGCTAAATCGTTGGATGCTCCCTTAAATCAGGACCACCTGTTTGGCAACAAGGCTGAAGAAGTTCTTAAAAAGATGGAAGATAAAGCTAAATCTATGCAGACTGTTAAAGATGTAAGTTCAGCCTCCTAGATTTAGTAGGCACTGGTCCTCTAAAAATTGGTCCTTTCCAGCCCCCTCCAGGTCTTCTCAAGCCACACTCAGACACAGCAGAAACACCAGGTTTCAGTCCCAAGGGACACACAAGACTAGGCAGTGGGGGGTTTCCGCACCCAAACCTTGGAGCAGAAGACCCCCCCCCATGGAAAACCGTCTCAATGACTTGCTTTTGAAACTTCCAAGCACCTCCCAACTGAATGCTCCTTTAGGCGGAAAGATTGGTCTGCAGGCCAAAAACTGGGAACTCATTACCCAGGACAAATGGGTTTATAAATATAGTGTCCCAAGGATACAGATTTCATTTCCACAAGTTACCAACACCAAGTGGGTGGCCAGATCTACTCCCAAATCAGTGTGCAGAGGCCCAAAATCAGGTACTCTGTCTCTTAAACATGGGGGCTATTCAGTTGGTACCAGACGAGGAAAAGGGACAAGGTTTCTATTCAAGACTTTTCCTGGTACCCAGAAAAGGCAATTCATGGCGTCCTATCCTGGACCTTTCTATTCTAAACACCTTTTTGGTGATTCCAAAATTCAAAATGCTGACTCTTCACCAGCTGCTTCCTATGCTAGGCAAGGATACATGGTTGGCAACACTAGACTTAAAAAAAGCATACCTGCACATCCCTATCAGGGAGTCTTGCAGAAGATACCTACGCTTCACAGCAGGCTACGTGCACTATCAGTTCTCTGCACTGCCCTTTGGCTTATCTACTGCACCCAGGGTATTCACAAAGTGCCTAGCTCCAGTCATTGCATTTTGCAGGCAAAGAAATATTCAGATATACCCATACCTGGACGATTGTCTAATTCAGGCAGAAAGCAAGGACATTCTTTTCAATCATCTGACCTTTGTTCAAAGGGTACTGACTTGTCTGGTGTTCACCATAAATGAAAAGAAATCCCACCTGGTACCCTGTCAACAAATTATATTCCTGGGTGCAAGCTTGAATACAACTTCCCAGATGGCTTTCCTCACGCCAGAGAAATGGATACATTTGACAACTTACTTCAAATAAGTGGCCACAAAAACCCAGCTATATCTGCAAGGCAAATACTGCAAGCCTTGAGGTTCATGGCCTCCTGCATTCTTCTAATTCCATATGCAAGGCTGCATATGAGGAAACTACAGTGGTATCTAAAAAGCCTATGGTGTCAACATTCACAGGATCTGGAAGCAAGGATTCCTATCATACCTTGCCTACGCCTAGAGTTCCTTTGGTGAGCAGAGGCCTGCCACCAAAACAGGGAACTACCATTCACATTACCCCCTGCCAAACATATCTTAACAACAGATACATCAGACTATGCATGGGGGCTCACCTGGCAGGGAAGTGCATTCAGGGTAAATGGAACCCAAGTCAAATGCACCTGCACAATAAATCAAAAGGAAATGTTAGCTGTACAGAAAGGTCTGACAGCCTTCAAGGAACACATTCTTCCAGGACAACTAATGGTAAAGACAGACAAACAACACTGTCATGTGGTACATAAATAAGCAGGGGAGTACACATTCTTATCCCCTCTGCAGACTAGCCATGGCATTGTGGAACACAACCTTGAGCTATCAAGTGAATCTACAAGCTCAATTCCTGCCAGGAAAACTAAATGCACTGGCAGACGGGCTAAGCAGCATCCTCATGGACCCACACGAGTGGAAACTGGAACCAAGGATTTTCAACATGTTGACAAGCAAATGGGGGAGCCCACATATAGACCTCTTTGCCTCCCCCCAGAACCATCAGCTGGACAAATTTTGCACAAGGATTCCCCACAAGCAAGCTTGGAAAGTGGATGCTCTATCCTTCAGCTGGAAAAACCTATCAGTTTATGCCTTTCCTCCTCTGCCTCTGTTCTCCAAGGTACTACTAAAGATCAAACAGGACAAGCCAAGGACAATTTTAATTGCACCAGACTGACCTCACCAACACTGGTACCCACTCTTGCTCAGTGTGTCATGCTTGGTTCCATGGCACCTGGCTCAGACTCCTTCCCGGTTGTTGCAGCAGGAGAACCAGATTCTGCACCCTCAGTTGCAAACTCTGAACCTAGCAGCCTGGCTAATTAACTAATCTCTCCTTTACCACCCCTCAGTAAATCAGTGATGGATATCATATTAGAGGCAAGGAGGCCTAGTACTAGAAAATCTTATGCTGCAAAATGGAAAAGATTCTGCGCTTGGAACCAGTCTCAAGGAATGAATGCAGCAGTGCCCAATTTACCTCATATTCTACAATACTTGACTGAGATGCTTCATAAGGGCTTGTCTTTTTCCTCCATCAAAATTTATGCCTCAGCCATGTCAGTTCATTATAGCACAGAGCCTCCCCTCTTCTCTCACCCACTGCTCAAGCAGTTCCTCAGCGGGGCCAAAAATTTAAGGCCACCCAGGAGAGCTCCAACTCCAGCCTGTGATCTTAACTTTGTCTTGGAGAAACTCACTCTTCCTCTTTTCGAGCCAGCTGCTACTGCAGATTTAAAATTTCTTTCTTGGAAAACAGCTTTCATAGGTTGGTGCTAGGCCATCAGCCCTAGGGCCTATACAAGCCTAGCCATAACAATTCCCTGGCTATTTCTTCCCACATTATTTACTTTCCTGGACCCCTGTCTAGCAGGGCAACTGACGTGATCCCTGGGGTGAATTTCCTTTCTCCCATCCAATTGTGAAGGTTCCTCTTGAAGAGGTCCAAAGAGGCACTCTGCTTGACATGTATGGGCAATCTATTCCAGAGTCTGGGGAGTCTCTGGGTCAGGAACCTATCCCTCCAGCATGTTTTGTTTATTGTGATGACAAGGTTTAGATCCCTGGAGCGTGTAGCTCTGAGGGATTGGGATTTCTTTAAGTGTACCATGTCCAACATGGCCTTGTATGTTAAGCAGAGATCGCCTCTGAGTAGACGATATGCGACAAAGTATAGCTGGAGTTTTTTAAGGCGGTCAGCGTAGGGCATCTGCTTTAGGCCTGTGATTCTTTTAGTGAGGTATTTCTGAGGCCTTTCCAGTTGTTGCAGATGTCTTGAGAGGTACATACCAAATGGGGCGTTGTATTCTATAATGGGTCTAATGAGGGATGAGTACAATGGGACAATGACCTCCTTTTTTTCTGGATGAAAAGCCCTTCGTGATGAGGTGTGCCACATAGAAGGATTTCCCGACTGAACAACTGCTGGTGGCATTTGCTGCAGGGACAGAGGGGAAAGCTATTTCAAAACAAACATTTCAAAATGGGTTGGCCACTCCATTCATTTCTGCTATAAGCACCATGGAAAACCTATCCCACAGGGCATCAGACCCCATTCAACCAGGGGGCTGCATCTACCTTTACAGCCTTTCTCAGCAGTGTCCCTACTAGGGACATCCTAGAAGCTGCTACCTGGAGTTCTGTACATACTTTCACCAAGCATTATCATTTGACAATTTTCTCTAAATCCAGGGCTGGTTTTGCCACTGCAGTCTTGCAGGGCCTTATAGCTGGTCCTAATTCTGTTTAAATTCCTCCTTCCATCCTTAGCTTTGGGAATCTACCCAAATGTAATGACTGCAACATTGAAACATGAAGAACATAGTACAGTTGTGTACACTTACCATAAATGTCGATGTTCGAATGTATTCACTGTTGCAGTCCTGGTTACCCTCCCTTCCAGCCCCCTTTTCTTCCTTTGGCTATACCTCTACTTTCACTTACAATGCTCTAAAAGCTTTTTGGTGTATTTGCTTTTCTGTTGGAGGTATATCCTTGTATTTATAGATTTAATTGCTTCCCATTAGGGGGACACCTGACATCTGGGGCAAGAAAAACTGATGTAATGGTGTCTGCTGCATGTTTTATACCCCTGACGTCATGGAAGAAGGGACAGCAACCAACACAGGACCCAAGACTTTGTTAATCAGGCCGACTTGAGGACTACTGCAAGCAGATAACCCAAATGTAATGATTGCAACAGTGAATACACTTGAATATCTACATTTATGGTAAGTGTACACAACTGTACTTTTTTAAGACAATAAAGATCTGATTTTTGATGCCCAAATGTGTCTATACCAGCTTGCCAATATAGTGTAACAGTGATACTTGCACATGGAAGGAGCCTTACAGCTTTTGAAGGTGGCCAGACATCAGATGCTTGGCAAGATTTGTCCCATTTAGCTTAGGTTCCTACAACAGTGATATATTCAGACATCTATTATTATGGTATTTTTATTTACACCACTGTACTTTTTTAGATTCCCCAAGTTAAAAAATCTTTTATTTGTTCTGTCTTCCAAAGAGACAAAAAATAAAATAGGATGAACCATCAATGTCGGTAAATCAGGTTCTCCACCTGTCTCTTCCAATATATAGTAGGAATTTGACTGATCAGTGTCTACTTTGGGAGTCAGTTAATTAGGCATAACTTTCCTGGTTGATGGAAACCTGGACAGCAGTTGCCTAGAGATGAGAGTGTATAGAAATTTAAATGGGAGAATTTCTTTTCAGGTAAGCCAAAAAAAAAAAAAAAAAAACGGGTTTTAGCATTTCTTGTTCAGACAAAGTCTTTATTTTTTATAATTGCTTTAATGAATCTATGCTCCTTCCCTCTGTTAAACTTCTACCCCTTTACCCCACTATTTATTTTGTTGTGATTAGGTCTTCCTGTAATCTGTTTCATATTCCACTCTTGCATTCTTCCCCCTTTTATTTGGCTCCACTTCGTCAGATTTTTTACCATTCTTCAGCTCTGTGTGTGCATGTATATATACATATATATATATATATATATATATATATATGAAGACAAATCCCAAAATGTACCCAATCACTAATTACCAGCCGCTATCAAGCAGTGAACTGTGAAAATGCTAAGTCAGAAAGTAAACAAGCTGTTTCAAATAATCCACAGTTAATCATCATATGTTAAAGTCCAAAAAATCCTAGGCAAATGTTCAATAAGATTGTAATAAATAGCGTTGTTATCCATTCCAGAGTGAACCACAAAATTAAAGAAACTTTTATTTAGCGCTTCAATGCACGCTTCATCAGACAAACACTGAAAACATGATACCAACTTAAATATCTAATATCAAACAACACATGATTTCAAGAACCTATCATGTAAAACATCACGTTCAAAATTTAAAACTTTAAAACTTTTCTAACTCTATGCTCCGGATGGTGCGTCCATTTCTCAGCGACATAAACAAGCTGTTCAGTTGCCATAGCAACTGAGTAAAACGTTAAAACATTCTACTAAATACAGTATAAAATCAATTCAATTATACACATCGGTATACATTGCCGCCCATACCCGTGCTAATGCCTCACTTGCAATGTCATATATTTGTTCCTTAGTGCAATACAGTCACATAGTCATTCTTGAGCGCTTGACTGGATAGTGCACCATCGCTTTTTTCTCTCACTCATAAATGATCGGCATCAATGCGAGAATGTCATGAACCGGATGGTCCAATAGAAGCATGATCATAAGTTACCTATGTGCAATAGTCCTTTATGACAACCGTTGCTATGAATTGAATTGATTTTATACTGTATTTAGTAGAATGTTTTAACGTTTTACTCAGTTGCTATGGCAACTGAACAGCTTGTTTATGTCGCTGAGAAATGGACGCACCATCCGGAGCGTCATAGGGAGTTAGAAAAGTTTTTAAAAGTTTTAAATTTTGAACGTGATGTTAGTTTTACATGATAGGTTCTTGAAATCATGTGTTTGTTTGATATTAGATATTTAAGTTGGTATCATGTTTTCAGTGTTTGTCTGATGAAGCGGTGCATTGAACCGTGAAAGCGCTTACGAATAAAAGTTTCTTTTATAATTTTGTGGTTCGATTACTCTTGGGAATTGGATAACAACGCATTCTATTTATTACGAATCTTATTGGACATTTGCCTAGGATTTTTGGGACTTGTTTAGCATATGATTGGATTAACTGTGGATTATTTGTACAAACAGCTTGTTTACTTTCTGGACTTAGCTACATTTTCACAGTTCACTTGCCGGTTGGATAGCGGCTCCGACTGGTAATTAGTGATTGGGTACATTTTGGGATTTGTCTTCATTTTTGTCTTTGGTCTATCGCCTGGGTGTTTTGATTATATATATATATATATATATATATTTATATATATAGATATATATATATATAGATATATATATATATAGATATATATATATATAGATATATATATATATATATAGATATGTATATATATATTTGTGTGTGTGTATGTATATATATATATATATATATATATATATGTGTGTGTGTGTGTGTGTGTGTATGAGTATGTGACAGTCGTTTACTCATAATCAAAGTGCACAAGACTGAGAAAAGTTTGTCAACTGGAAAAAAAATCAAAAGAAAACAGTAAACAATTTTTTTTGAAGGGTGCAATATACTAAATCCAAGATCAGTCTTTAGTGGAGAATGTCACTATTTGTGATCTTGCACAAAAAAAAAAAAAAAACGGGCACATTGTCAGCCGTGCCAACTTTTTTTTCTGTGAGAGAGGTAAATTGATGCATGGGGTATCTAGAATTTTTCATGTTCTCAAGTTCTCCCCTAACATTGCAAGCAGGGGTTATAGAACCAGTTCCTCCACCAAAAAAAGGAAAAGGATTTTTCAACAGAATTTTTTGGTACCCAGAAGGAACTTTCATGGAGGCGTTTGTTACATTTGTCATACTGCTGTACTGAAAGTAACCAAATTTAAAATTTTAACCCTGCAGATGGTCCTACCCCTTTTTCCAGATTATTTTTTAATGGCGACTTTACTTTATATCTGAAGAATAATTTTCATCACATTCCAATTGCTCCCAGCTTCAGGTTGAGCCTACAAATGTCTTATCTCTCACCCACATAAAGAATTGACTTCCTAGGGTGTTTGATGGACACACAAAAAAGAATGGTCTTTCTACCAGAAGACAAAGTCCTGACTGTTCAAAACATTTTTAGGGGTTTCTGTCTTCAAGATGCTGCCTCTGCAAGGGACTTTCTCAGAATTCCAGGCCTCATGGCATCAGTGATCCTCATGACACCACTGGCCAGACCCTACTTGAGAAAGATTCATCGTTACTTATACAGTTGTACCCAGCACCTTCTTCCCTTGGAGTTCCAGGTACCAGTGCTGGATTTAGTAAAATGAGAGTTAGTGATGGAAGGATCAGATGTCTCTCTATGCAATCCTGCACTTCTGCTTTCAGAACCCACTTCAGTCAGACTTATCAGATTTTGCAAGGGGAACAATGTCCAGGGTAATGGGGTGCTTTGGATGCTACAAAGCATATAAACATCAAAGACATGTTGGCAGTGATTCAGACTTTAAAAGTTTTTCACCAGTTATGGTATGTAGGTCCCATTTCTTCTGTCACAGACAGCACCATAGTCATGTGGTACCTGAACAAACAAGGTGGTACAAGGTCATGCCATCTTTGCCATTTGGCAGTGATGGCCTGTGACCTAGTCTTAAAGCAAGCAGATACTGGGCAACCCCTCACAAGTAGAAACTTCAGACAGAGGTCTGCCTGTATTTGATCTGTTTGCCTCCTTTCAAAACATTCTGTTTGAGAGACCCTTGCTGCCTTTCTTGGAGGACAGAAGCTTTCTTGTTCCCTTGGATGGGACTGTCCCTTTATGCATTTCTACCTTGTCCATCTATTCCCAAGGTACGTCTGAAGATTCAGAAATAATTGCCAGAGATCATAGTGGTGACCCCCTTTTGATTGGTTATCTCTTTTAATGGAATTGGCCAAGGGCAATTACCTCAAACTGCCTCATAGTCTGGATCTACTCACATGGAGCAACTGATGCACCCCAACCTAGAGCAATTGCTACTGGCAGCCTGGGAGATTCTGTTCTTTTAGGCACTTGTTCCATGAGGATGTACATCAGGTATTAAAGGAGTCGACAACCTCCATCTAGAAAATCTTATATTTGCAAATGGAAATGGTTTTGGTTTTCTGGATGGTGCCTGACTACTATCAGAGGGCCCAGTATGGTGATTCCCCTCTGGTTTTGAAATATTTGTGTGAGCTTTTCAGTAATGACTTATCTTCCATATCTGTCAAGGTGCATCTCTTGTAACTGTCTGAGCTTGTCTGCCAATGTATTCCTCTCTCTCATCTTTTTGTGGTCAAACTGTTTATGAAAGGACTGTTGCACTTGAGACCACTTTGAAAACAAATTCGTCCTCCTCCTTGGGATCTCATCTTCATTCTTGAATAACTGACCTGGTCTTCTTTTGAATCTTGCCTTTTAGGATGATTTGAAGTTCATCACTTGGAGAACTGTTTCGCTTATTGTTCTGACATCTACAAGGGGAGTCTCTGAGCTGCAAGCTCTCATGGTAGACTAACCTTATCTTGATTTTTCACTAGGACAAGGTCGTTTAGTGCAGTAATCCCTCTTCCATGCAAACATTTATTTCCGAATTTACCCTAAGTCAAGCCATCAGTCTTCCATTTTTCTTTCAAGAACCTAAAAACAAGAAGAGGGAAAAATCTATGCTAGATGTGCACAGGCATCTTGGGTACTACCTTGATGGAACTATGCCCTTCAGGAAAGCTGGACAGCTGTTTATTTCCTATTATGGTGCTAGGAAGGGGCAACCTGCCTGTAAGCAAACTATTGGTCTTGGTTATCCTGCGCTGTTTTTTTTTGTCAGTCCTGCCATGGTAAATCTATTCTTGGGAAGGTTAAGGTACATTCCATCAGAGCTTTATCCATCTTCAGTGGCATATTGGAAAGGAATGGGCTCTAGAAGCATTCTAGAGGCAGCAACCTGGTCCTCTGTTTCTACCTTTACAAACTGGATTATTTCCCCATGTTCCAGAGTAGGCTTTGCAGGGACAATCCTCCAGGGGCTCATGGGTCCTTATCCTTCCTCCTCCCTGGTAAGGTAGACTTTGGGCATCTACTCATATGCCACTGAGGTAGTGTGAATGAAGAACATAGTACAGTTGTAGAAGACCTGTAACAGTAGAGGTTCAAATTTAATGCAGCTTCAGTTGCAGCACCCACCCAACATCCCTCTTATTTTGTGTATAGTTTAATGGTATCCAGTCTTGTTGTGTAGTTGGTTGGGTTTGGTTATTTGTGTTGGTGTTTTTTGACTGCAGATTGGTTGGTTTCACTTGGTTCTTGTTTCTGGTCTTGGTTCTTCCTGCTTAGTACTAAAAGCTTGAACAACTGACTTCTATGAGAGGTTAGGCTTTCCATGATGGGAGGAACTTAACCAATCTTCTATCACAGAGAAAGGAGGATGTTCTTCGTTCCACATTGCTGCAGTCCTTACTATTGGGTAGTCCGCTGTCCAGTCGGCCCGAATACCAGAGTATATGGCTGACGTCGGTCAGGGCGCATTAGACTGACGTCAGTACGTCAGGGTACTAATGCGCATGACCGACGTCATATCCTCAGTCTTTTTTGCCGCATGGTCCGATGCAGAAGCAGTTTTGCGAGTGCAGGTTGGAGTTCTGAAATATTTCCGAAGCCGGAGTTTCAGACCGAATCAGAGTTGGCTAAGTACCCCGTTGGGGAACATTTTGGTTTTTTCTTGCCTCAGTATTTTACCGGATGTCAGAAAAAGTGAATAACTGTATTTCTTGTGGGAAACAGATACCTCATAGGGATTACCATACCTTGTGTATACCTTGTTTAGGGCCTGAGCACGACGTTGTTGGATGCCGCTCTTGTGCTAGGTTTAACAAACGCACTATTAAGAGACGGTTAGACTGTGCCAGGTTAGTGTTTGGGAAGCGTTGCAATTATAAAATGCCGTCGGATGTTCAGCTTCAGTGGGGGCTTCTCCTAGCATTTCAGGTTCTGTACCTAAGAAACATATGCTTAAAATGGCAGAAGATTTGATTACTATGATTAGAGGTTCTATGCCCCCTCCTGATAAGAGGCCTAGGGTGGAACCGGAGTTTGATAGTTTTGAACAGTGTTCAGAGGCTTCTGAGTCTTCTGCTGAAGATTTGCAGGAGTATCCTCCTTATTCTGATTCTGATGTGGATGATTCCACTCCCACAGCTTCTCCTCCTGAGGATTTCTCATTTTCAGAGACTCTGCATTCCATGAGGGAGCACTTTAAATGGGAAGGCCAGGATTACTCTGATTCCAGGAAAAGGCTTAGGGAATTCTTGTTTTTGCCCCAGCATAGGCCCTTAGCTATACCTCCTGTGTTGAATGTGGTGGAAGATGTTTTTGCAGAGGCTTCCCTGAACCCTGATTCTTTGCCTCCTGCTCCTGTTAAACCTGATAGGTACTATAGGGTGCCTGAAGCTCATAAGTATCTTTTTAAGAGTCCTAGGGCAGACCCGGAAACTGTTTCGCAGGGACCTAAAGGTGTTAAGGCCTCTGTGGTTAAAAACCCTGTTCCCACTGATAAAGAGGCAAGGGCTTTGGATAGATGGGGAAAGAAAGTGTATACTTCTTCCACTTTAGCCATGAGGGCGTTGAATTGTCAGTTTCACATGCTTAAATATCAAAATTATCTCCTTTCACAACTGAAATCTAAGGTGGATGCTTTGGCGGAAGGTATTGAGTGTAAAGAGTTGCTGGATTTAGTTCGTGTGTCTGAACAAGTGGGTAAGCATTCTTTGCAATGTGGTTTTGATGCTGTACAGGCCTCCTCGAGGGTGGCTGCCACTAGTTCTGTTCTTCGCAGGCATGCCTGGTTGAGGGATCAGAATTTAGCTGACCATGTTAAGACAAGGATTTTGGATGCTCCTTTACAGTCTGATGTGTTGTTTGGTTCGCCTGTGGAAGCAGTTTTAAAGAAAATGGAGGATAAAGCTAAGTCTATGCAAACTGTTAAAGATTTTTGCAGGTGCAGCCACCAAGTTTAGTAGAAATTGGCCTACTAAGGGATGGACGTATCCTGCTTATGATTCCCAGTCTAGGGGTAGGTCTAGACGTGGTAGGGGCAGAGCTCAAGGTTCTTTTAGGCCTAGAACAGGGAGTTCACCTGCTCAGACATCTGGTGAGGGCAGGGGTCAGTCCTTTCGTAAACAGACACAATGACCTGCCTTTTCAGCTGCCAGTGGATTCTCGTCTGGCAGCTCCTTTGGGAGGAAGACTGTCTCTTTTCAAAGGAAATTGGGATTTAATTACTCAAGACAGATGGGTGTTGGATATCATTCACCACGGTTACAGGTTTTATTTCCATACATTGCCCCCTTTCAAAGGCATGCCAGATGTTCCTCCTCCACAAAGGAAAGAGGCTCACAAGCAAATTTCTCTGTTACTCCAAATAGGGGCCATTCAGCCAGTCCCTGTATCAGAAAGGGGCCTAGGATTTTATTCTCGCCTGTTCCTAGTACCAAAGAAGGGGAACACGTGGAGACCAATTTTGGATTTATCTATTCTCAACACTTATCTGGACATTCCCAAGTTCAAGATGTTGACGTTACAACAGCTTTTACCTCTGCTGGGCAAAGATCACTGGATGGTAACTTTAGATCTCAAGGAAGCTTACCTTCATGTGCCTATAAGACTAAGTTGCAGGAAGTATCTGCGTTTTCGAGCTGGAAATTCTCATTATCAGTTCTCTGCATTGCCCTTTGGCTTATCTACTGCCAGAGTATTCACAAAGGTTCTGGCTCCAGTGATAGCTTACTTCAGGCTAAAAGGAATTCAACTCTATCCTTACTTGGACGACTGCCTGATTCTGGCTCAAGAAAAGGAAGATCTTCTACAGCATCTGGAATATGTCATAGCAGTGCTAAGATGCCTAGGGTATTCTGTGAACGAAATAAAGTCCAGTCTAGTACCCTCTCAAGACATGTGCTTTCTGGGTGTGAGACTGAATACAGCAGCCCAGATGGCCTTTTTAACCCCGGACAAACAAAAGAGTCTATCACTTTACTTCCATCAACTATCTCATCAGTCCGTGCTGACTGCAAGGACAGTCCTTCAAGCATTAGGGTTCATGGCATCTTGTATTCTGGTGCTTCCCAATGCCAAACTGCATATGAGGAAGCTACAATGGTATCTCAAAATGTATGGACACAGCACTGCCAGGATTTGGACACTGTCATTCAAATAATACCTTGCCTTCAAAAAAGAATTTTTGTGGTGGGCTCAGGAATGTCACCTAAACAAGGGACTCTCTGTGACCCGCCAGAGGCGAGTCAGATTTTAACGACGGATGCCTCGGACACTGCTTGGGAGCTCATCTAAATGGAAAGTGGATACAAGACAAGTGGCCTGCCAGACTACAGCATCTACATATCAACATGAAGGAGATGTTAGCAGTCCAGTTTGCATTAATGGCTTTCAAGGAGTTACTTCTTCCAGGGCAGGTGTTGATTCTAACAGACAACACAACTGTCATGTGGTACATCAACAAGCAAGGGGAACACATTCTTATCCTCTATGCAGGCAAGCAATGATTTTATGGGAGACTGCGCTAAGCTTGCAACTAACTCTTCAGGCAAGGTTTCTGCCGGAGCACAGAACTCCTTAGCAGATGTGTTAAGCAGACAAATCATGGATCCCCACGAGTGGAAACTGGATCTTCATGTATTTCAGAAATTGACAGTGTCATGGGGAACTCCAGACATAGATCTGTTCGCTTCTCCACTAAACCACCAGCTGCCAAAGTTTTGCACAAAGGGGTTTCATCACACAGCTTGGAAAGTGGATGCTCTGTCTTTCAGTTGGAAAAACCTTCATGTGTATGCCTTTCCACCTCTGCCTCTTCTTCCAAAGGTGCTATTAAAAGTCAGACAAGACAGGCCAAGGATGATTTTGATAGCTCCAGATTGGCCTCGGCAACACTGGTACCCACTACTAAGGAGTCTGGTAAGGAAGCCTCCATGGCCTTTACCTTTGATTCCTCATCTGTTATCTCAGCAGGACGGTCATCTGCTCAATGTCAAGCTTCACTCTCTTCATCTAACAGCCTGGCATATTCTGTGTTGAAACACAGCAGGTCTCAACTTCCTCAACAAGTTTTAAATGTGATTATGGAAGCTAGAAGACCTAGTACAAGGAAAGTGTACGCAGAAAAATGGAAGAGATTTTTATTTTGGAGTACAGCAAAGAATTTGGAGATTTCTGAGCCTAATTTGAGTGTGGCTCTTCAATATCTTACTGAGTTATTGGACAAAGGTTTGTCCTTCTCTTCCATTAAGATTCATGCTGCAGCAATTTCAGCTCACTATGATTGTGACCCACCATTGTTTTCGCATCCTTTGTTCAAGCAGTTTCTTAGAGGGGCAAAGAATATAAGACCCCACGTAGAGCTCCTACTCCTGCTTGGGATCTCAATTTTGTGTTGGAAAAACTTACTCTACAACCTTTTGAGCCTGCGGCTACTGCTGAATTGAAATACTTGTCATGGAAGACTGCTTTTCTGTTGGCTATTACTTCTGCAAGAAGGGTGTCTGAGTTGCAGGCCCTTATGGCAGTAGAGCCCTTTTGATTTTCCATAAGGATAGGGTATCATTACGTACTAATCCTTCCTTTATGCCTAAGGTGGTTTCTAGTGTGGCTTTAAACCAAACTATTCATTTGCCTACTTTTTATGCAGACCCCCAAAATAAAGGGGAAAAGATTTTGCACACTTTAGATGTACACAGGCAATTGCGTTATTATTTATGCAGGACTAAGGATTTTAGGCAGTCTCAGCAGTTGTTTGTTTCTTTTGCTTTGAGTTCGCAGGGCAAGCCTGTGTCAAAACAAACTATTTCTAGGTGGATTGGGTTTTGCATTGCATTTTGTTATTCCCATCATGGCAAGGAGATTCCAGCTGGGATTAGGCCTCATTCCACTAGGGCTACTGCCACTTCAACAGCATTTCTAAGGGGGGTGGCAACTAAGGATATTTTGGAGGCAGCTACTTGGAGTTCAGTGCATACTTTCTCTAAGCATTATCACCTTCCTATCTACTCTAAGTCTAGGGCTGGTTTTGCCACAGCTGTTTTGCAAGGCATGTTGTCAGCTCCTACTTCCTTATGATTTGCTAGCCTCCCTTACCTCTGCTTTGGGATTCTACCCAATAGTAAGGACTGCAGCAATGTGGAACGAAGAACATAGTACAGTTTTGTACCTACCATAAATGTAGATGTTCGAGGATCCACATTGCTGCAGTCCAATTTACCCTCCCTCCTTCCCCTCTGTGTTTAGGGGTGGTTGTGTAGGTGAGGTTATATGCTGATATTTCTGTATATATTTTTGTATATATTGTACATATTTTTGGTGCAGGTATTTTGGGCCTTGTCTTTTTAGGGTCTTCTGACATCTGGGGCAAGAAAAGACTGAGGATATGACGTCGGTCATGCGCATTAGTACCCTGACGTACTGACGTCAGTCTAATGCGCCCTGACCGACGTCAGCCATATACTCTGGTATTCGGGCCGACTGGACAGCGGACTACCCAATAGTAAGGACTGCAGCAATGTGGATCCTCGAACATCTACATTTATGGTAGGTACAAAACTGTACTTTATTCTGATCTTTGGACTGCTGACAGTGTGGGTTTGTGCAGGCGCAGAAACCATTTGCCAGTGTAGTAGTGTGAAATTAGAACAACTAATGTTACAGGTAAGTAGGACTTGTGCAACTGTACTTTATAGTTGCATGTCTGGATTACTTTGTGTTCTGCAGTTTCTCTGTCCAACATACTTTGTATATTTTACATGTGTCACTGTTGAAAAAAAAATGTTGGGAACGTGGATTTCAGAATAGGTTTATTTACGGAAGTGAACAGCTTTCATTATATTTAAAATGTATTTCTTAACTAGTATGTAAATTGAACCAAATGATCTTTTCAGACACACGGTACAAGAAAAATGCAGTCATTTAAGTATACATTGTGGAAAAAAGGAAGCATTTTGTGGCATGGCATAATTTAAAAAAAGGTTGCCATTGTGGAAATCTGGGGATACAACTCAAGTTCAGTTAAAAGGACTTAATAATCCCTTTCTAATTCAAACATCAACTTTTCCTGTAAAGAGTTGTGCTGTTTAAAAGTAGCAAATACGAACACGAATAGTAGAGAAATCAGTAATGTGTACATGTAGGATAACTGAGGATGAAATAATGTAACATAGATGTTTGCCTTTTGTGTAACTTCTGTTTTTTTCCCCCCCAGATTAATAGTTTATCCTCCTCCTCCATCCAAGGGTGGGATATCTGTAACCAATGAAGATCTCCATTGTCTAACTGAAGGCGAATTTTTAAATGACGTTATCATAGATTTCTATTTAAAGTAAGTTTCCTAGATGTGTATTATATTCTGTTTTTTATGAAAAAGTTGTATATTTTATTTGATGATCACGTAGTACCACAGGGCACACTGGAGTCATCCCTTTACTAGTAGACTTGGACGTTGGCCTAGTAAAATGTGAGTACAGCAAGGACAAATAGCGTATGTATTAGTATAGAAATTAGAATGCACTTATCCAGAGACAAGTTGTAGGTTAGGAGATGAAACAGATTTTAAGTAATGTCCGGAATGTCAGCTACTATGTGGAAAGAATTACATACATAAAGTATGTGAAGTATTCTTGTCTCTGTAGAATTGATGAAGCCCTTACTTTGAATCAGGAGACTGGGCTTGATTAGTAGCATCGGTGCTGCAGGACTGGGCTTGGTGAGAGATGTCAGTGATGGGGATTTGTGTTTGAGGTGGGCACACTCAAAGGCTTGGTTGTGTTTGCTAGAGACCAGGGAGAGCGGCAGGTGAGGTTGCTTGCTGGGAGCCACCATGAGAAACCAATTTCACAGGTGCTTATAGTTAACTTATCTGCACATGCACAAGGGAATAGGGCATAAAATAATGGAAGAGTGTAGCTCATCCTGATGGCTGTTTGAATAATGTCCCCTCTCATACAAACCTCACCTCAGTGATGGGGAATGAAAGGTTCATTTGGCTGAGAGAGGGATGAATGGCCAACAGGTATCAGGTACAAAGAAAATATATGTGCAAAGGAGATCAATTTAAATTGCATTCCTCAAGTTAAAATTGGCATATCTGATATGCAGTAATACATACTCCTGACAGGGCCTACTAATGTTACTATATCCTCTTAGAAAGTTTGGTATGATGGTTTGTTACTGGTGCAGATGTTCATCGTGCCTACAGCTGCAGTCATAACAGATGGGTTCTTTTGCCGACAGGCAGGTCCTCGGTCGGCCGAATTCCAAAGTCTAGGTCCGGCGTCGGTTGTCGTCGCTTCTTCCCTGACGTCAGTGCGACAGGGGTATAAAAGAACCAGCCAACACCATTTTCTTCAGTCTTTCTTGCCTTGCGGTGCCCGAAGCAGAAGCAGTTCGCAAGTGCCGGTTGGCCAACTCCTGAGATTACGAAAATTTGGAAACCGAAGTCTTCTTAAAAGCTAAGTACCCCATTGGGGAAACTTTTCTTGCCTCAGACCGATGTCAGACAAAGTTAATAATTGTATTTCTTGTGGGAAGCAAATACCGCATAAGGATTTCCATTCCCTCTGTATACCATGTTTAGGCCCAGACCACGACGTCTCGGTCTGTCGCTTTTGTGCTACATTCAACAAACGCACTATTAAGCGTCGGGCGGAGTTCGCCCAGCATTATTTTGGGAAAGCATTTAACTATACTATGTCGTCAGATCCTCCGACTCCGGTTTTGTCTAAAAAACGCAAAGACAAGGACCGACACACGAGGTCCGCGGCCTCTACCGACACCACGTCAAAGCTGACTACACGTGGTCCGGTTCTCATTGAGGTGCCTACGCAGCCCCTGACTATCGACGACACTTCTTTGACGGTGTCTCCTGTGCCCGAGGTCGCAGGTTCCTCTGCCCACACCCTGACTACAGATACCGAAGCCACTCTTGGCGTTGAAACTCAGAATTTGGACAGGTTCACCTCCACTCAAGGTGTCTTCAGACCTTCCTCTTCTTTCTCCATCAAGGCTTTCACTAAGTCTAAAGCTACCATGTACTCTAAGAGACCAGCTACACAGGGCCCATCTCCAGGCCCCATGCCTAAGAAACAGATGCTTAAAATGGCTGAGGATTTAATTACTCTTATCAGAGGTTCTCAGCCCCCACCGGACAAAAGGCCCAGAGTGGAGGAAGATTCCCCCTCCTCTGATCAGGGCTCTATTATTTCAGAGCACTCTGATGATCAGGAACATTCTTACTCCCCTTTTGAAGACTCTGATGCGGAGGAGTCCATCCCTTCTGTATCCCCCCTGAGGATTACTAGTTTGGGGAAACTTTGCATACCTTAAGGGAACACTTCCACTGGGAAGGCCAAGATTATTCAGATTCCAAGAAAAGGCTTAGGGAATTTCTCTTGCTACCTCAGCACAGGCCTCTGGCTATACCTCCTGTCTTGGACATCCTAGATGATGTTTACTCGGAGGCCTGCCTTAACCCGGACTCGCTACCTCCAGCTCCAGTTAAGCCTGACAGGTACTACAGGTTTCCTGACTCTCACCAATTTCTATACAAAAGCCATGCTGCTGACCCAGAAACCATCTCACAGGGCCCCAAGGAGTTAAGGCCTCCATTGCTAAAAATCCATTACCTTCCGAGAGAGATTCCAGATCCTTAGAAAGGTGGGGAAAAAAGGTATATACCTCGGCTACCTTAACCATGAGGACCTTAAACTGTCAGTTTCATATGCTAAAATACCAACAGTTTTTGTTATCATAATTGAAAAGTAAAATGTCACAACCTGAAGAACCAGACTTAAAAGAGTTGCAGGATTTGATGCATAGTGCAGAACAAGTGGGTAAGCATACCTTACAATGTGGTTTTGATGCTCTAGAGGCCTCATGTAGAGCTGCTGTTACAGGATCAGTCATACGTAGACATGCCTGGCTCAAGGAACAAGCCTTGCCTGATCATGTCAAAGCTAAATTACTAGACGCCCCTCTTCAAAAGGATGTACTATTTGGTGCTAATGCTGAGGAGGTATTAAGGAAAATGGAGGAAAAGGCTAAATCAATGCAAACTGTGAAACATTTTCTACAGGTACAACCCCCACATTTTAGTAGAAATTGGCCTTCCAAAAACTGGTCCTTTCCTGCCACGGACAGACCACAAAGAGGCAGATACAGGCACCCTAGGGGCAGAGGACAATCCCAAGGATCGTTTAGAGGCAGACAATGGCAAGCACCTACACAAAGAGGTGGTGAGGATAACTCGCAATCTTTCAGAAAGCAAACCCAATGACTTTCCCCTTTGCATGCCAACCAAGTCTCAAATGGCAGCCCCCTAATGAGGAAAGCTGGCATTATTTTCAAAAAATTGGCATATTGTCACAAAGGACAAATGGATCCTGGACATTATAAACCGAGGGTACAAATTCCATTTTTACACCCTTCCAAAAATGAGAGGCATGCCAAACCTGCCACACAATCAAAGGGCAGAGGCACAAAGGCAAATTACAGATCTCATAAACATGAAAGCTATTCAAGAGGTACCTACGCACGAACAAGGTCAAGGTTTTTATTCCAGGCTATTTCTGGTACCAAGGAAGGGAAAAGAGACCTATTTTGGACCTATCCATCCTAAACATTTCTACTCGTACCAAAATTCAAGATGCTCACTCTACAGCAACTTCTTCCCATGCTGGGCAAGGAGTCTTGGCTGGTAACATTGGACCTCAAGGAGGCATACCTGCATGTCCCAGTCAGACAAAATTGCAGAAGGTACCTCAGATTTCTTGCAGGTTCAACTCATTATCAATTCTCTGCATTGCCCTTTGGCTTACCTACTGCGCCCAGAGTATTCACGAAATGCCTGGCATCAGTAATTGCCTACTGCAGACTTCAAGGGATACAAATATACCCCTATTTGGACGACTGCCTGATCCAAGCGGACAGCAAGCACATTCTTCTGAAACATCTGGCTTATGTAATAATGTTGTTGAACTCTCTGGGATACACCGTCAACAAAAAGAAATCAAGGCTAATACCCTCTCGGAAGATAATTTTCCTGGTGCCAATTTGGACACAAACACCCAGATGGCCTACCTCACGCCAGAGAAGCAGGGGCAACTAATTCAATACTTCAGAACACTAGCAAATTGCACCAGGCTGACTGCAAGGAAAATCCTGCAGGCTCTGGGATTCATGGCATCTTGCATCTTACTAATCCCATGTGCAAAGCTGCATATGAGGAAACTACAATGGTGCCTGAAAAACATATGGTCTCAACACTGCCACAGTTTGGAAACAATAATACCACTAATTCCATGCCTGCAAAAGGAATTTCTGTGGTGGGCTCAAGCATGTCAAAGAAACACAGGTCTTCCATTCGGCAAGCCTCAAGCAAATCAAGTCATCACAACAGACGCCTCGGACTACGCCTGGGGGGCGCACATGACGGATCGGTGCATTCAGGGCAAATGGTCCCAAAAAGAAAAGCACCTTCATATCAATCAAAAGGAAATGCTAGCAGTAATAAATGCTATTATAGCTTTCAAGGACCTTCTACAACCAGGTCAATTATTGATAAGAACGAACAACACCACAGTTATGTGGTACATAAACAGGGAGGCACACATTCTTACCCCCTATGCAGACTGGCCATGTCACTTTGGAACATGGCCATGGACTTACAAATGGAACTACAAGCACAGTACTTGCCAGGCAAGTAAAACATGCTGGCAGACAACCTAAGCAGGAATATGACAGATCCACACGAATGGAAATTGCATCCAAAAGTTTTTACAGAAATAATCCAAGAATGGGGAAGGCCAGACGTAGATCTTTTTGCCTCCCACAAAAATCATCAATTGACAAAATTCTGCTCAAGTATTTTCCATCCAAAGGCCTGGAGAGTGGACGCTCTCTCTTTCAGTTGGACATCAATGACAGTTTATGCCTTCTCACCTCTTCCTCTGCTGCCCAAAGTTCTATTGAAAACCAAAGCAGACAGACCAAAGATGATTTAAGTAAACTGAGCAAGCAGTGGAAAATCAAACTAAGAATAAAACACCACCACCTCCAGGCACAAATAAATCCGGTCCAGTAAGGTTCCAAACGGCTTTAATCCACACAAAGCAATCCACCAGTATGTGCAAACACACAGTCAAATAGCAGCATAACGCTTTACACCAAACGTTTTCGTCTTTAACTTCATCAGTAACAACTCCATTTTAAAAAAAAACAGGCTAATATATGTTCATAAAAATACAAACTGCCCAATCAGAAACAGTCAATTAAAAGTAATTGCTATTTAAAGCCAAAGCATGATCTACACAACTAAAATAAATGCTTTTTTAAAAAATGCTTTTAAAAGACAAACATCACTTCTTGTACCAATTCAGTTTTACAAATTCTTTGTACACTTGGTTCAAATTTAATGAAAACATAGAATGTAAAAATATTCACCATAAACATTTTGTTAAAATATATGAAATGAACAATAGTAGTATGTGCAAACTTTATCATTGATCATCAAGAGTGTACCGCCATCTACTGTCATGAATTAATATCAACCTTTATTTAAAAACTTCTTGAATACATAAGTAGATTATGTGAGGATATAAAAATACCTAAAAATTAAATCAAATTTTTAATGAAATTTTTAATGAACCTTACATTTAACACTCATGAACATAAGAGGTTTAAAAGATTTAAAAATGGTTAAAAATAGTTTAAAAGATATTTTAAAAACCACCCTTGTTAGAGCTTTGCAGCTCTAAGTTTCAATACAGGTGCTATAGACACCATGTAATTTAACCCTAGATTCTTGTTTGCATTTAAAAACAACTGCCAGTACAATTCTCTGTATTCAATTAGGGTTTCCCACATCCCACCTCTAGGGCTGGTGGGCACAACCTCCAATACAAAAAATTGATAACTGGAATTCAACCTTCTTTCACTTTTTCCAATATAAAATGATGAACATTCTTTGCAAACCACTATGTAAATAATTCCTTTCGTGTCACAGTTGGCAAAGCTATTTAAGTATAATGTTTTATTTCTAGCCTGTAGGAATATAGAATGACCAGTTATCAGGTGTACACAATAGTGGCACTTGCCACACTTAAATAAACCTTTCTTTTGTCTGACATTTTTGTTGTTTGCCTTATTATTGTAGCCACTTTCCAAAATATTCTTAATATTTTTACCTTTACGATATGTAAAGGCGACTTCTTTATCAAAAATATGACTCAAATCTGAAATTTCTGAAAAGGCTTTCCACTCTTTTGTAAAAATATTCTTTATAAGTCCAGAATTTCTGAAAAGGCTTTCCACTCTTTTGTAAAAATATTCTTTATAAGTCCAGAATGTTCATTAAATGTGGTTATCAGACCAGCACTATGTTGTTCAGCCAATGGTTTATTCTGACCTGACATGTCTACAAACACTTTCTTTCCTAAAATTGGTGCAAAAGGGCCTTTTCTCTTGTTCACTTCATCTACTATCTTATTAAAAAATTCTAGTGAATAACCCCTATTGATGAAAAGGTCCCTCAAAAAATCAACTCCTTCCTGAAAAAGACTGTCATCCGAGGTCATTCTACTTAACCGAACAAGCTGTCCTTTCACTACCCCTTTCTTTTGATGCGTGGGGTGACAACTAGCGAAATGCAAATAGGAATTACTAAACGTTTCTTTCCTATGTATACAAGATACAAAATTCCCATTCTTTTTCTCTATACAAACATCCAAGTACTTTAGCTCAAAGTGATCAAAGTTATAGGTAAACTTCAAAAAACAAGTGGTACTGTTGAGATATTCCACTAGTTCACTAAAATCTTTTTGGCTCCCCTTCCAGAAAAAACATAAGTCATCTAGAAACCTAGTATACAAGACACAATGCACATTAAAAGGAGAATCTAGCAAGAACTTCTCTTCCCAGTGTGACATAATAATATTAGCATAAGTTGGGGCGCAATGTGCCCCCATTGCCACACCTTTTTCCTGCTTAAAATATTCTCCTTGAAAGTAAATTAAATTGTTTTTTAATACAACTTCCATCAGGGTCAAGGTGTTCCTAAAGTCAGTCTGGGTTAATTTCTTGCTAGAAATTAATACTTCCTCAAACCATTTTAGCCCTAGTTCATGTGGGATGCAACCAAAAAGGTCAAAATCCTGCAGGCTCTGGGATTCATGGCATCTTGCATCTTACTAATCCCATGTGCAAAGCTGCATATGAGGAAACTACAATGGTACCTGAAAAACATATGGTCTCAACACAGCCACAGTTTGGAAACAATAATACCATGCCTGCAAAAGGAATTTCTGTGGTGGGCTCAAGCAAGCATGTCAAACAAACACAGGTCTTCCATTCAGCAAGCCTCAAGCAAATCAAGTCATCACAATAGACGCCTCGGACTACGCCTGGGGGGCGCACATGACAGATCGGTGCATTCAGGGCAGATGGTCCCAAAAAGAAAAGCACTTTCACATCAATCAAAAGGAAATGCTAGCAGACCAAAGATGATTCTCATTGCTCCGGACTGGCCAAGTCAACACTGGTACCCACTCCTGAGGAGCCTGGCGCATTCCCCACCATGGACCCTGCCTCTAATGCCTCTTCTTCTGACTCAGCACAGCTTCAAAACTCTTCACAGCCAGCTAAAAACACTCAATTTAGCCGCATGGAAGATTCCTTAGCATCACAACAGGTCCTACTCTCCAAGGAGGTGCAGAATGTCATTTTGGAGGCCAGAAGGCCATCAACTAGAAAAGCTTACTCCGCAAAATGGAAACTGTTTTCTGTCTGGAATGAGAAAAAGGGACAGGATCCTGGAAAACTGAATTTACCTCAAATACTACAATATTTGGCTGAGCTGCTAAGCAGTGGACTTTCATTCTCCTCCATCAAAATCCATGCCTCAGCCATTTCTGCAGAATACAACACTGATCCACCTTTATTCTCTCACCCTCTCTTAAGACAGTTCCTCAGAGGGGCTAAGAATCTAAGACCTCCAAGGAAACAACCAATACCTGCTTCGGATCTTAATTTCATTCTGGAAAAACTGACCTTGCCTCCCTTTGAGCCAGCTGCCTCATCAGATTTGCAATATTTGTCCTGGAAGACAGCTTTCCTTCTGGCTATCACCTCAGCTCGTAGAGTTTCAGAGCTACAGGCTCTCATGGCTGTCCAGCCTTTTTTCATCTTCCATCAGGACAGAGTTTCCTTACGAACCAACCCGTCCTTTATGCCTAAAGTGGTATCCAGGGTAGCTTTAAATCAGGCCATACATTTACCTACTTTTTTTCCTAATCCTCAAAACAAAGGGGAGAGATTACTACATTCCTTGGACATCCACAGACAACTGCGTTATTTGGACAGAACAAAGCCTTTCAGAAAATCAGAACAGCTCTTTATGTCCTATGCGGTAGGAGCTCAAGGAAAGCCAATCTCCAAACAGACAGTCTCAAAATGGATAGCCCACTGCATACGCCTTTGCTATTCCTTTCATGGCAAAACTGTACCTACAGGCATTAGGACTCATTCCACCAGGGCCACAGCCACCTCTGCAGCCTTCCTCAGAGGAGTTCCTACCAAGGATATTTTGGAAGCAGCCACTTGGAGTTCTGTGCATACCTTCTCCAAGCACTACAACCTACCATTATACTCCAAATCTAGAGCAGGCTTTGCCACTGCAGTCTTGCAGGGCATTTTGGCTCCTCCTAGTTCCACCTAGTGCCTACCACCCCTTTCTTAGCTTTGGGATTCTACCCATCTGTTATGACTGCAGCTGTATGCACGATGAACATAGTACAGTTTTGTACCTACCATAAATTTAGATGTTCGAGTGCTAATACAGCTGCAGTCCAGGTTTCCCTCCCTCCTTCCCCTCTTGGGGACAGGCCTATTGGCTAACACCTCCTCATACAACCTGATTGGGGTATTCATTTATGGTGTATTTGTTTGCAACTACTGTTTTTTGATTATATTGCATTGCATTATTACATAAATTTATGTATTGCCTTTCTTTTGGGGGCAGCTGACATCTGGGGCAAGAAAAACTGAAGAAAATGGCGTCAGCTGGTTCTTTTATACCCCTGTCGCACTGACGTCAGGGAAGAAGTGACGACAACCGACGCCAGACCTAGACTTTGGAATTCGGCCGACCGAGGACCCGCCTGACGGCAGCAGAACCCATCTGTTATGACTGCAGCTGTATTAGCACTCTAACATCTACATTTATGGTAGGTACAAAACTGTACTTTTTGCTGCCTTTAAATTATAGATAGCCAAATCCTAGAGTAAGGGTCAGGTCTGAAGCATTTACAACTACTAGTACACAGGAGGGCCTTAAAGTCATCTTTGAATGACTGTAAAGACAAGATCAGGCACATATTCCATAGAGTATGGATAGCAAACCTAAATGCCTTCAATGTGGGGAAATTAACTGACAAAAAGTAGCATTTCCTGTGTATTTTATAGTTTCTTTTTGTTTGTGGTAAAATTTAGAAATTTACAGGATGTATGTTTTGATATGGTAATGTCTGAAGTACAAGTGTTGTAATGTCAGTGTAAGCAAGTAAGTGCTTTTCAGCTTTATCCACTTAGCAGACCAGCCCTGTGTGCACCTGTCCCTTCCCTGACCGCATACTTTTCCTTCCCACTACATCTTAAAATTCTCCTGTCTTTCATTTTAAAACATGCCACCACCTCTTGTGACAAAACACTCCCAAACCTTCAAAGTCTTCTTTGAGAAATAATGTTGCTCACCTTGCTCCTAGCTTTCCTCTGGTATCCAGATAAGTTCCCTTTTTATCCCCATATTTTCTCACCTACCCAGCTCTTCCTTTTGATTTAATATCTACATGTTCTGTTCCTTCTTTTTTTTTATCTAAGTCCATGGCCTCTTGTCTCCGCTCAGAAGACATCTGGGGATGTTATAACCACCTAAGTAGCCTCATCAGTTTCTCTGGGAGTCTCTGCTTTCAGTGAAAGTTTAGAACATCCTGAATTACCCAGTTGCTCAGTGACATACACTTGCTTTACATTGTTCAGCAGTTCTGCCTTGGCTCTTTTATAGTAAACAAGTGCCTAATCATTCAATCCCACGTAGCCAACTTATGGGCTGTCAAGCTGCTTGTCTGATATGATCAGCATAACTAGTGCTCCAATCTTGAGCTTCTTTAAACTTTTCCCCTCACAAAATTCCCAGTGCAGTGAACCTCCTTAGATGAATCCTGGTAGAAGTTAAGTACTCCATAATATTTTTGTCTATTGCTGGAATTTTGTGGCAGCTTTTTGGTTGTGTCCTCTGTCCTAGAGTTCCTTGGGTACATTTTTTTGCCATTTTCAAAAAAAAAAAAAAAAAAAAAGTTGCCTAGATAGCTCTCTTTTCTCCTTCACTTTGTGTTGACAAGAGCCTTACAGATTTCTTTTCATTGGAGCTTTTCAGTTTTGCTGAGTTACGTTTTTTTCTACTTCTGTTGATAGTTATCAGGGCTTTTATTTTCTTTTAAACTGTCATGATTGTTGGACTGTTTACTTGTTTCTAGCTGATATTCTGTATTGTCTGGAGAAGAGCTTTAGAGCTTGAAATAATGCACCAATTGTGGTCACAAAGTTCTTCACAAGTGTGTGGTTTGCCTGAGGCTAGACCACCTTACAAGGGATTACATGATTTGTAGGGCCTTCTGTCCTTGCTCTATTACATACAGATGAAATAACGTAGTCCAAAAGGAGTTCTCCCGCCAGTGCTTCTAGAGACAAACCATGTAATGAAAAAAGGAAGAGTAAGGGTAAGAGAAAGGACAAGGAGTCGGAGATGAGAAAAAGTAAGGCAAATGATGTGGAAACTCATTGGCACTAAACACACCAAGGATAGAACCAGTTATCAATTCATTGCTAGAGTAGTGCCAGTCTTCACAGGCATCTGATATGCTGGGTCCTTTTGTCATCCCTGATAAATCACTTAAACAGCAGATCAGCCTAAGTTCATCAGAGAGGAAGCCCACTAGGTTTATCTCAAGCCCCCCTTCCAACACCTCCTTGCAATCCTTCAGGTCTTTCAGAAGCACATCAGGTCTTGATTGAGAACGGATGGTGAGAGCCCTTCTAAAGAGTCATATTAAGATAGGTTTTCATCCTATTCCCCTCAGTTTCAAGAATAGATTGGGAATGTGTTACCTCAGCCATACTTGTTCCATTCCTTGTCAGTGTGACAGTACAGGAGGCATCACAGCTGAAATGAGTCAGTGCCTCCTGCAATTCAAATCTTCAATCCTGGGGTAGGGACTTGAGCATCCATCCAACTCGCTTGATACAGAGACCTTCACTGTCAAACAAGTGATGGATATTGACGTGTAGATGCTGATTTTATGCTGACACATTTGGAACTGCTTTGGTGCCTGAATCTTCCTCTGTTAAGGTGCCTGCAAGTTCTCCTGTTTGAGGCCCTCCAGTTTGTTGCTGTTGAGACTTCCTTCCTCAAACCCACTTAATATTACTTCTAGGAGGGTAGACTTGGTTCCTGGAAGGGGATCTGTTGCACAGACAGATATGGGATTGGCCTTCAGAGCCATGGAGAGGATGATTGCCTTTCCAATGAGAGCACAGATTCAGATTCCAGCTGTGTTGGCTCCAGCCCTGGACACTTGGCTGTCCATGTTTTTGTTCCTGTTCATCATCTGTTCTGAGGTCAGATACCCTCAAAAGTCCTTTGGAACAGCAGCAGTCAGAGTCCTCTGAGGAGTCTAATTAATCCCCCCCCCCCCACCAGTATTCCAAGAAAAGGGAAATGTATGTCTTCCAAGATGGCAGCTTAATTCTGGTTCTCCCAGTGTGAAAACAGAAATTTAGCAAAGAAAGTCAGTGGACCTGGATTTCTGAGCAAGTTTCAGTAACTAACTAAAAAGTGCACTGCCTAGATGCCAGGGAAAAAATACAGAGGACCTGAAGAAAAATCCACTACAAAAAGTGATGAAAAACACTGACTTGGAAAAGTGCTGTATCTATTCAGCAAAAATAAGTACAAGCTGCAGACATAACTTCTAGTAACCTTGAGGAAAGTATAAAGCAATTGCATACTGACCTGACGAAAATAAATGAAACACTGATGGAGTATATCAACTCAAACAATAAAAGGCTGGAAAAGAAATGGAAGAAGCTTTAAACAGATAATCACATGAGATAAAACTGCAAAACTCAGAGGTCGAAATGAAGAAAATGCTGGCTGAATATGAAACTGCACAAGAAGAGATGTTTAAAAAATAGAATTAGAGGACAGAGCACGTAGAGAAAACCTGAGACTTTCTGCTGAAGCTGGAAGAAACAGACCGTATTAATTTCATGAAAGCACAGATAAGCAATTGGACTGTATTCCACAACAGGGATGGTTAATTGAAAGGACACATCATGTGCACAGTCCAAACATGGCTATGAGAAAACAACCTAGACCTTTAATGGTAAAAATGTAATTGCAAAACTGTGACAGAAGGACAAGTACTGAAAGTGGGAGACAGCAAAATGTGTGTGGAGAATGAGTACTTATGGTGCACCAGGCAGAAGAGGAATAAATGCATTCAATTATATAGGGAATGTTAAGAAGCAGGGGTGAGACTCAAACTGCTGTAACCAGCTCTTTTCAAAATATTTTTCTCTGGAGGAGCAAAGACATTTTTTGATGAAGTACATGCTAAGGAAAAAATACAAAAGTTTATCCAACAAAAAGTGAGCTGTGAAACAGAAGGACATTATTCCTCCTGTTCTTCTGGTAATGAAGACAGAGAGACTGACAGCAAAACCTTTCCCAGTGTTTCAACAGAAATTGCTTGAGATAGGACGGAAAAGCACAGGAGTTGACCAGAATAATTGAGTGTGTGCTGGAGGTGAAGCAGAGAGGTGTTTTGGGAGACTGAGAATAGGAATAGAATAAGAAAATCTGGAAACATTGAACTTGTTTGGACTTTGCTAAACTTGTATGGGATTCTAAAGCATAAGCCCTACATCATTAATGTTCGAAAATATCCTTAGGAGAGGGGAAGAGGAGGGAGAGAATTAACTGTAAGTAAAACGCATTTTTTTCTTAAAAGTATTGATAAAAGTGGTGCATGATTTTCTCTGCATGTTATAAAGTAAAGTTTTTTCAGTTCTTTTTAAGTGTAATGGGATACTGAAGCAAACAGGTGGTGCTTTTTATTCTTTTCAGTGAAGATGTGTCTGGGGGGGGGGGGGGTCCAGAAAGGGAAATATAACAAAGGATAGATTTTTAAAAAAAAATTATGAAAATATTTGGCATGGAAGATATGAATTCAGTACTAGGAATTTGGTGTGAATTTATTCCCCAAGATACAAAAACTGGGCTAGGCTAAATGGAATTTACATTTCACAGGAACATCTGCATTTAATTGAATGTCTTGATATGCACCCAATAACTATTTCATATCATATCACTAATTAGAATAAAAACACAGAGTAATGAATTAAAAACGAGACACTGGTGCAATAAAAATTAGATACTGGTGCTTTCCCACCTGTCTGTCTGAAAAGAGAGGAATTTAAGGAATGGTTAGTGGTAATTATTCAGGAGCTATTAGAGAGGATAGAAACTTCTGAAAGTATAGCTAGTGAGTGGGATAAAATTAAAGTGGAATTTAAAAGTAGGATAGAAATAAAAGAAAGGGAGATAGGTTTAAAAAGTAACAATAATTATTTAGAGGGACTGACATGTTACAGTATTGCAAAATAGGGGGAATCTGAACAAGAGGAGGAGGAACTACAGAATGCTAAACAGAAAATAAGGGATTACTGTATCTCAGTAATATGCATGAGTTTAGAAAGATTGCTGTTAAGCAAACCTTTTTTTTTTTGATAACTGTAGAGCACAAAAACTTTTAGTACAATGACTCAGGCAACAGAAAGTAGAAAGGGCTGTTGCCAAACACAGAGAGCCTATAACAAGGAAGGTAAGGGATCCTGTAGAAGTATTAGAAATATTTTGGGAATTTTATGAAGGTCTGTATAAAGCAGAAAACTATATTTGTCAAGAAGAGGTACAAATGGAAATGTTTATGGAAGAATTAAATATGTCAAGGCTAGAGGGACGGGAGGCTCAGTTACTAACAATTAGGATAGGAGGAGGTGAGATAAAAATGGTAATGTTTAACCTACAGGAATGTCCTCAGGAATAGATGGTATTCCTGTGGAAGTTTGGAAGCTAGGAGGTAAATGATAAAGATCTGGAAGGTTTTTTAACAATATTTTAAGAGCAGGAGAAGCACCAACATTATGGAAGAAAGAGGTAGTAGCTGTAATAGCTAAACAGGGTAAAGATCCAGCTTCATACAGGCCCATTTCAATACTAAAATCATGATTATAAAGTGTTTGTCTATAATGGCTAAAAGAATGGCAAAAGTGATGCCAAAATTGATATGGATCATTATGGATTTGTGGAGGGGAAGCAAACATTTGACAACATAAATAGAACAGTGATGATCCAGAGAGAAGCAGAATATTAGAAAATACCATTGTTGCTGGTGGGTCTTGATGCAGAGAAAGCATTTGACAGAGTAAGTTGGGATTTTATGAGCAGAGCAATGGAAGCATTTGCATTCCCTGATAAAATTATAAGGTTGATTAGGAGAATATATGAAGGATCGGAGGTGAAAATTAAAGTGGGTGAGGTCCTGTCTGATCATTTCTGCTTGAGAGGAATCAGGCAGGGGTGTCCTGTCTCCCCTTTATGTGCCTTATATTTAGTGCCAGTGGCAAAGAAAGTAATGGACTCAGAAATTCAAGGGTATAATTGGTATGGTACTCAAGAAAAGCTAACTATATTTGCAGATGACATTATTGTATACCTGATCAAATTAGAAAGGGACATTACACGGCTGTGGAACATATTGAGACAGTTTCAGACTTTTTTGGGATACAAAATTAATGGAGCTAAAACAAAAGCAATAGTAGAAAATTATGTACCCACACATGAATTGGTTCAGCAATATCCATATTTATGAGGACATGATAAAAATTAAGTATTTAGGAGTATGGATTAAAAATGATACCGGTGTGGCAGCTGAGGGAGATGTGGGAAGAAACTAAACAAAAGATAATACAAAAAATGAAAAAAAAATGAAAACTCTGTTATATGGATATTGATAGTAAGATACAAGCAGTTGACATGTTTTTAGTCCCTTTAGTCTTGTACACTGGTGAGGCATATTTTTATCAACCGGAGGAAAAGTTGTGGATAGCAATTAATAAAGAGCTTAAGGATTTTATTTGGGAGGGGTAGATGGCAATAATCAAGTGGAATAAACATATTCTTCCAATCGGACAAAACAGTTTGGGATTAAACGAGTTGAAAGGGTATTTCAGAGCAACACAGTTAAGGCTCCTATACATTGCACAAGCAGAAAACTATCATTCAAAATGGAAAGAGATGGTGATGAAAGAGGGAGTGCTCATGTAACAGGGAGAGACTAGGACTTTGGATGCAGACCTTTAAGGAGAACGACAGTAATTGTACAAGATATTATATTCATAAAGTATCAGAAGGTCTTCTAAGAACTAAGCCAACACAGGAATGGAGAAAGGAGATTCTGCCTATAGGGATGACTGCAATTAGGGATACAAACAATAGGCAAGAGGGAGTGGGAATATATTGGAGAAAACTGGTAATGGAACCAAGGTATAGGGAGCAAATAACGAGAGAGGTAGTAGAATAGGAAGACAACAAGGCCTTATTTGGACTGCAGGCTACAAATTGCCTTCCATATCAAGGATTGATATCTTAGAGTATAGGCAAAGATAAAGATATAGGGGGTCCTAAATGACAGACCAGCACTGGTAGAATTTTTAGTAGAATATATAACAGAAGTTGCTGTTAAGAAAGGAATAATTAGTAGAGCATGTAAAATATTGCATGATAACTATAAGAAACAGAAGAGGTTAGGAAGGATTGAGAAGAGAGATTAGATTAGCAATTTACAAAGATACAGTGGGGGGATACATGTATGTCTCCAAACTATGCAGTAAAACCTAAAAGGTATAGGATCTTTGCCTGGAGGTGTTTACATAGGTACTTTTATACCCCAAGCAGACATCAAACATTTATTCCTCAGGTAGACAGCAAATGTTGGAGGTGTGAAGGGGAAGAAAGAGGTAACTGGGAACATATTTTCTGGGAGTGTAATGATTTGGCAGACTTGAAAGATTCCATGCAGCTTGCTCTGTCAGAGATGCTAGGTGAGCAAATTGGAGTAACTAGGTAAATGATTTTTTTTTTTAGCTGTGGTACAGAATTGGAATTGCCTAGACATAGTTATGCCTTGCTAAGTCTAATTATGATGGCTGACAAAAAAAGCAGTTACTAGAAAGTGGAAATCAAAGTCTAAACCAACTTTATAAGAAATAGCGAAGATAGCAAGAGATAAAACAGGTGGAAGTGGGATCCTTAGAAAAGGGTAGGAGCAAATTGCATAGGAAAAAATGGGAAATGTGTGATCAATACATGCAGAGGAGGAATGAGGTTTAAAAGAAGGTAGGATTTGAATGCGCTATATAATGATTGACTAACAATAACTGGATATGTTAAAAGTGATGTATAATGTTTGCACCTACAGTTGTGTCTGCACAGTTTGGAATGGATAATGTTTGCAACTGAAATAAAATGAAAGAAAGAGGACATTTAAGGGAGGAAAATTGACTCCTCTACAGAATCACTTGCATCAGACACTGATTTGAATGAGCAAGAAGGTACCCCTCAATCCTTTCCAGGAGATGCTACATTTGGCCATATCCTTGAATTGCTGAGACAGGAGGGTTTGTGGTCTGCAGACTCTCTTCCTCAGGATGAAGGGGTGTTATTTGAAGCTTATCATTCTGGGCCTACAACCTGAAAAGGAGAGCCTGCAGGCCACAATCATCTCTATCGCATCAGTGATGATTCGGTTACCAGGAGAATACTGCAGGAGCCAGAATCTTCTGAAGACATTCCCAAAAAGCCAAATTAAATTCTCCACCCACCAAAGGATAGGCATAGCTGGTTAAAAGGACTTCTGGTTAATTGATTCTTTGAAAGTAGCAGCTGCAACCAGGAAATAGTTCTTGGAAGAGTCATTTTGCTGTCCATCCACTCAACAGGGGAGTCCAGAGAAATGGACATAGTGAGGAAGTGGGTGTATGCCTCAGGCACTTTTTCTCTGGGGGTATTAAATTATGCCACTTATATGAATAGCTTTGAGAAAGATCTGGCTAAACAGACTTAGGCCTTTCTGAAGAAGTAGTCTACACCTGAGTCCAGGAAACAGCTTGAGTCTGTTTTGGACACAATGTTAAATATGTTAAACTTGGAACCAAGGTAACCAGGATACACACAGACTTAACTCCACACCTGAAGAACCATGACAGATAGCCAGGCACCGAATCTCGATTAAAAAATGAACTTTAGTACAAAAATTATATCTTAATGAATACAGGTTAAGCGCTTTCATTCAAAATAATTTGTCAGGAACTTCATCAGAACCAAATTAACCAGTTAATTATAATTTTTAAATAATCTACCCATTCAGTCACATGACCAATGGAATTAAATATACAACTATTAAGTTTTCCTTTTGTATAAAATAGTAATAAGATGTATGCATAATTAACCTAAAATGTGCTTAAATTTTCAAACTTCTTAGCTTTAAAATCTAATTAATTGAAATACTATTACTGAGACCTGGGAATGTTATTGCATTTAAAAGCAATTGCCACTGTAATTCGCATTTGTTCAGATGCTCATCCCCCGCAAAACCCCTTATGTCCCATTTAATCTGATTGATCACCCTAAATTCAAAAACATGAGACTCATCATCTTTAATGTGTCAAAATAAGGCATTTGCAGACCTTTTTTTTTCTTGTATCATTCATATGGTCATAAATTCTACTACGTAACTTTCTAGAGGTTTTTCCCACATAGAATGCCTGGCACATTTTACAGCTAGCCAAATACACCACATTGCACCCACCTTTTTTCATGAAATCATCCCCCAGATGTAACAAAATCCAATTTTTATAAATACAGTCAACGTTTGCTCCACTATCTAAAGTGTACTCCAATATAAATAATCTGTCGCCTTTTAACTTTTTGCCTGGGGGTTGCTCCATCGGGGACACGACCTCTCGAAATTTGCGTAGTAGAATTTATGACCCCTTCAAATGTGTCTTTGGTCCATCAGTGAAAGAGAAACTACTGAGATGTGAGCAGGAAGGCAAGACGTCTGCTGTTTTCTAATTTTAAACCCATGAGGTCACAACATAAGTGATAATAGGGGTTCTTTCTCAGACAAAGTGTACCTTTATTCCTGAGGTGTTGCCTGACTGCTCCCCTCTGGAGGCAGTCTGAGAATATGTATCCTTCTACCTGCCTGCGTGGATGGCCAACTATGCAGGATTCATGGGTAAAAAGAATAATATCCTGAGGCTGTACAATGCCATTTTCCCACCCCACACCCCCACAATTTTGGAAGCTACCAGATGTTCCACCCCCATCAAAGAAAAGTGTCCAAAAGAGAAATTAGAGAGGTTATTTCTCTCAGGAAAAAAAAGAGCTATCAGGAGGTACTCACCAGACCAGAGAGGATCTGGATTTTACTCAGATTCCTTTTGGTTCTGAAAGAACAACAAGGAACTCTCACTCATTTTGGATCTCAGCAGCCTGAACCACCTTGTGAAAAAGACCGCAATCAGAATGGTCAAGGTGCAAGTGATTTTGTCAAGTGTATGGGAAAGTGGTTGGATGTGGTCCTTAGATCTTCAAGATGCTTACTTCCACATCAAGATAGCCAAAATACCCAGGAGATTCCTACACTTCTAGTTAGGAGCCAGTCACGTTTATTTCTGATCTTTGGTCTTGTCACAGACTAGAGAGTATTAAAGTGCATGACGGTAGCTGCAGCCCATGTATGGCTCACAGGAATCTTGAGTATTTCCCTCCTTAAATAATTGGCTTTTTCCTCCCTAACTACATAATCTGTTATAGAAGCCAGAGATTTTTTTCTTCTTCTCTGTCTGGCCATAGGTATCTGTGTAAATTACAAAAAATCCAGTCTTTAACCAACTCAAGGAATTCTATTTGTGGATACCATCAAATCACCAAGAGGTTCATAGTGTGTCTTTTACCAGACTGGGTTCAAATTCTCAGTTTTTCTATCCAGACTCTCTTAGATCACCCTTCACCACTGACAACCTTGAGTCAATATCTTTTGGCTGATAGCTTTCACTGTAGTCATGTCAGAAGCAAAGTGTTTCAGCTCAGAGACAATCCCTAGACCCCAATTACCTAAATTCAGCTGTACAGAATCCCCTTGAATGGTGACTTTTCTCCAACAGGGTTGTCATAGGAAGACCTTTTATTTACCCCTTTTGTGAGTGTGTGTCACCATGGGCACCTCCTCTTTTTGGTGGAGGATGTCTTTTCAAGGGGAGGATGATCCCAGGGACTTGGAATCAGACAGAGGCTAGTCTTTGCATCAGTATACTGGAGGTGAGACTGATTATTTTAGCATTACAAGGATTTCAGGCCTTCTACCACCAGGTGTGATTACTGTACAGAAGGACAAGATGTCTGCTACCACCAGGTGTGATTACTGTACAGAAGGACAAGATGTCTGTAGTCTTATATTTCAATCATCATGTTGTGACCTAATCCTTTCCCTTTGCTACGAGACTGAGGGTTTGGAAGTGGGTATTCACTTTGTTTTCTAGTTGCAATGCATATACCACAAAGGTTCAGCTATCTAGCAGACAGCCTCAGCAGATCAGATGTTCATCGTGTTACCCTGCTGCAGTCATCACCCTTGGGTTATCCTGTTGTCAGGCGGTCCTGCAGTCGGCCGGAATTCCAAAGTCTTGGTCCGGCATCGGTTGCTGTCGCTTCTTCCCTGACGTCAGTGCGCCAGGGGTATATATATAATGCATCCAACGCCATTTTCTTCTGTCTTTCTTGCCACGCGGTGCCCGAAGCAGAAGCAGTTCGCAAGTGCCGGTCGGCCAACTCTTGAGATTTTCGAAGTCGAATTTCAGATCCGAAGTCTTCAATAAAGCTAAGTACCCCATTGGGGAAACTGCCTCAGACTGATGTCAGAAAAAGTTAACAATTGTATTTCTTGTGGGAAGCAAATACCTCATAAGGATTTTCATTTGTACTGCATACCTTGCCTAGGCCCAGACCATGATGTCACTGGTTGTCGTTTTTGTGCTAGGTTTAATAAGCGTACTATTAAAAGACGCTTTGACTTCGCATGGCACTACTTCGGTAGAAAATTTAACTACACTATGCCGTCGGAGCAACCGACTACCGGCGTGCACAAAAAACGCAAGGATAGGGACAGGCAGCCTAGACCCAAGCCAGACTCCGAGGCCTCAGCTGGTCCGGTCTCCGGTTCACCAGTCTTCAGTGAGGCTCCGACGCAGTCCCTGACTACCGCAGATCTGGATACCACATCAGATGTTCAACTAATGGCGACAGCCTTGTTGCAGTCTGTTTATATTCCCTGCGTCATACTCATTCCTGCAAACTCTTGTTGGGCGTGTCCTTCTGGACTTCTCTGTGCCTTCCCAACTATTTTACAGAAAGCTGCAACATGCAAATCAAGATGATTCTCATTGCTCCCTTTTAGCCATGGCAAATTTGCGTCCCCCTTTTTAAGGCCTCATCTAAAAATCCACCATGGCTTCTCAAGCCACCTCCAGGTCTTCTGTCTCATCCATCCAGACAGTCTTAACTGGACTTGCCCAGTCTCAAGTTGATCTCATTATTTATCCACTTCCATTAATGGTCAAAGTTCCATCTTTAACATCTAGTGTCATTTGCATTCTTTCTGCATCATAGAAATAATCTATTTGTGGGATGTGCACAAGTAAATAGAAATGATTCTCAGTGTGGGCTTCTACTCAATGTTTTGACCCCTTCTCTGCTACAGTTCCTGAAATTCTCCAGTTTCTTGAGCACTTATTTGATTCTGGCTGAAGTTACTCCACTATTAAGGTTCATTTGACTTCAGTATCCAGTTGACACAGTGCTTTTGAGTTAAATTCCATGGCACCCTGTAGATTGTGCAAGGCATTTCTGAAAGTCACTTTTTTCTGCATTCACCAGTCAGTCCTTTGGATTTCAGTTTTTGTTTTAAAAACCTTAATAAAAATACCTTTGGAACTAGTATCTTCTGAATGACTGAAATGTCCTTCTTGGAATAGCCTGTTTCTGGTAGCAGTATTAGTTCTAAAAGAATTTCTGAATTACATGCTTTATCATCTGCTCCACCTTCTTTGGTATTCCATATGAACAGGGTTATCTGTATGGGCTTTAACCCTTCAGTCATTCTGAACGTTTCTTCAGAATCTAATTTGAATTTGCCTACTTATTTTCCCATGACTGGCAAGTAGGATCAGAAAACAATAACTGCAGCTCAGTCAGTGTTATCTGACACTTTACATCACCACTACCTTGCCATTGTGAAAATCTGAAAAATTAATTCATACCATTCATTAATGCACCTTAAGTTCAAAGCACCCCCTCCCCAAAAAAAAAAAAGGGTACTTGTGTATTATTGCAGCCACATTCCACATGTCTCTTAATTCTTGCAGTTATGGCCCAACCCAAGGGGTTGGGTAACGTACTAACCAGCTACTTGTGACATTGGGCGATCACCCAAGAGCAGTAGTAAGCCCCAAATTCTTGTTCCAGCTTGACATCGTTCAGGGACGAATTTTATTTAAAAAAATGGGGACCCGACAGTGCAAGCAAAACACAGTAATACAAAGTAAAATGGAGTGATTACTCCTAAGCGCAAAGGTAGAGCAACCTGACTATATGTAAAAACTGTGAAAATAAGTTATGCCATGATTACAACTGTGTTTTTCTGCCTTAGGAAGAAGTGGATCTGGAAAACACATGCCGTGACACCAAAGAAACGTATTCCTTTCAACCACTGACATTTTGTCGCTAATTGCTATTCCCTTCCTCGGAATCGTCTTACAGATTGACAATTCCAAAACCATAAAAAGGGGGAAAACAAGGTGTAGAAACGTAATACTTTTACCAGTATGCCTGTCTGTCACTTGAGAGATGATACACTGCCGGAGGTCAACAGACTAAGTGAAGGATGTAAACAGAAGATCCCAACAAGCCATTACATTTTGTTCACATGGCGCTCAGCTCGTCTCATGTCCTCATAACAGTACACAAAAATATCACATCCAATTTACTAATCAGTCAAAATTACTGACATTAAGGAGAATTACTCTTTTCTCCATAATTTCAACAATTATGATCGATTGGGAAAATGGTTGCAAGACATGTGGAATGTGGTCGTGATAATGTGCAAGTACCAAAAAAGTATTGATTATTTGTACAGTATTAAAAAAAGTACTATGGTCGCTGTATTTGTTTGAAAATTAGGGAAACAACAGTTACATTTGCAAATGTTAAAAATGTTGAGGTAGGGTTGCCACCTGTCCCATTTTGCGAGGGACAGTCCCTCTTTGGGCAGTTGTGTCCTGCTAAAAAATTGGAAAAATGGGAAATGTCCTGAGATTTTAGGACAAAATTATTTCCTATATTTTATATAATAGTTGCATAAAACAGTTATTCTGTATCTGAAACACGTACACGTTATAAGAAACAGAATAAGCAACTAAAATGCTACAGGAATAACCTTTTATTTAGGCAAAAAAGGGAAGTTCTGTCCTTTGTACTGGCCGTTGGTATGTTTTGGCCTGCAAAATCTGATGTTTGTGCCAAAAATGTCCCACTTTGGGCATTTAAAAAGGTGGCAACCCTATGTTGAAGCTCATGCTATTCCCAGAGTACAAGGGCAGTGTACATTTCAAAACTGCCAGTTTTCCTTCAATTGCAACTATTTAGGGCTCAGGCACATTAATGTAATTTGCACTGCCTACAGATACTTGTTAGAGAGATTAAATGGCAAGCAAGCCTTGGTGTGGCTTCAAATAAACAGTATTATCCCCTTCCTCCCAAGAATTAGCAGGCATATTTTAAATTGTAAATTGAACAACTTTCTGGTCATTTAAAAAAAAAAAAAAAAAAAAAAAAACTCTGGTAGCAGATTTGCAAAATATCTGTGACATGGAATACTGACTCAGAAAACAAAAATGCAAGTCATCTCTGGTTGAATAATTAAGTTGCTGCTAAAAATATTTAATATACAAGAGGGGAGTGTTTTTAAATGTGATTATTAAGATCAGTATCGCATGACCCTAAAGTAAATTTCTGAAAACTATATAGCAGTGGTGCACAACCTTTTTGTGGGGAGGGCCACTACACAAATTCGTGATGCATCTGTGGGCCACCACAAAACATAGCAAGTCGTTAAGAGTTAACAATAGGTACAGGTGACAGGCATTTTTACTTAAAACAGCAGTCATGAACTTGCCTGTTTTCTACATCAACTTTGCATTTAACTTTATTCTGACTTGCAGTCATGACTTATTACAAACTCTTGCAGAAAGTTACTACTGTTTACAAGACTACAAGTTATAAACAAGAAAGAATAGTTACTTCTGTGACTAAAATTAGAGATGTGTGCATCTGCAGTCAATTAGGTAAGTAAGCATGTGCTGGAAAGTTTGCATGACTGGAGTAAGGCATAGCAATTTTTCACTTTTTTTTAAAAAATTTTGGTTACTCTGGAGGCCGGATGGCATTGTGCACCACTGCTGTATAGCATTATTATTAATAAAAGTGTCTCCGAGTACTAAAAACTCCACAGCTTTCCTTTTTAATGCATACAGGCAAATTGATTGGACTTCAGGATGAAGTAAATGGCTTTAGTTGGCCTTGATAAACTCCCAGTTCTAGAATTCACTCCTGAATAGTTAACAGAACCCCCTTTTGGAATGCATGTTGTCTGTAAAAGCTTAAAATCCACATAGATCTGTACTGGCCCCCTCCCTTATTTAACTTTTTTTTTCAGTGATTCAGACACTTGGTAATATCTGAAAACTAGATGCACTGAGAATGTAAAAGTGAGCTGTGTTCTTACATCATGCAATGGTATGTTTTGCAAAAAAGCATCAAGAGGAAAGAGAACGAACTGTTGTTTAATATGACAAAAAACCTTTGGGTGTGGTCGGAATAGTTAAAACTACCCTTATGTATTTGACACTACCCTTCCAAGTTTAACTTCTGCTAAAAGCCTAGCTATAATGATTTTTCTGTACATCTGTTTTTTAAGTATATATATATATATATATATATATATATATATATATATATATATATATAATATGATGTGTGTGTATATATATATATATATATATATATATATATATATATATATATATATATCTTACCTTTTTTTTTTTTTTTTGTTAAAAATGTTTTTTCATGCCAATACAACTTAACATCCTGAAATCCAAGCATATATTTGATTACTTTATGAATTTTATCAGTAGCAGTTACTAAGAGCCCAACACCCCACCCACTCTTGTCAGCAGACTAGTCACTCTGACATTTGTTTTGTTGTCACCCTCTTTTCCTAACCCACAATATCTTGAGAAGTTATTACACATTCTATATATGTATTTCCCATGTTAATCTAGACTCCACTACTTCATCCAGTTCCTTGATCACACTATTTCTGTCTGGGTACAGTCTATCTTCTTGGCAACAAGACCCCATAAGTGACAGCTCAAGTTTATACATTCTTGTGATAAGTGTGTACTTGAACTCATGCTGTTACAAGCATATCTGACAAGCATAAAAAAAAACTTTTCTAAGAAACAAGCCCCACCCCCACTTGAGGGACTTCACCCACTCAGCTTATTCTCACTCCCAAGGTCACCGCGTGTCAGAGGAGAATTGATGCCTCTTAGGTAGTGTAACTCCTGTCTTATCCTTTCTTGAAGTTGAATGGACTTCAGGCTACCCAAAACTGACTTATCACAAGGTTTCTGTGTTGACCACAGCCCTCTGCCTTTTAAGTGCAGAAATGCTGGTTTTCAGAAGTGTGCTCCTGGTTTAGTGACTACCTTGAAAATAAAATATTTACTATAGGAAAGATGCTGCCAGCACCAATTGTGTATATGACAGTATCCGTTTTCTTTAACGGTCAGTCCTGGGACCTTTTATGTTCTCTTTTCATAAATGAACTCCTCTGGGAACACCCTAATCTGAACTTCATATTGTATGCAAATGACATTTTCATCTCCAGAACAGATGTCATACCACCAGAGTTGCACTTGCGTTATGACTTCACCCGCCTGTGGAACTGGATGTGCACCAACATATTGACTTTAAACCATCATAAAAATATTTGATACAACTCAGGCACATCTACCAGCAGTTACACAGCAAAGATATCTTTGTGTTACTTTACACTAAAATTTGTCTTTCGAGACCCACATAGAAACAGCAATTCATAAGGTCCTTACTCAGCTCAAGACTGCGTATAAAATATCTCGTCTATTAATCGGAGAATCATAGCATTCTGTAGCCATCAGTGTCCTATTACTCGGGCTAGAATAGCTACTCCTAGTCATTGCTCTGTATTCTGAAAAAAATGTATGCCTCATGTGCCTTATCCAAAGGACAGTGAATAGAATAGTGTGCTTCCTTCAGGTTATGCCATCACATGAACACCACTGCCATACTATAGCCAAATCCAGCTGGTTAGCTTTTAAAACTAGAGCTGCATTCCTGCTAAATATCTTTTCCTTTAAGCTACTTAAGAAGTGCTTTTGCTCACTTCTTAAACATTGCCTTCACTTTCTTGAATCATGCCCTGATCTAAGGAACCAAGATTACAGCATACTGATAAGAACACCTTCCTTTCAAGATACAATTCAAAAAGCATTTGCAAAATCAGTACCATAGTACTTGAATAAATTAGTTCAATATCTCAGATATGACGATTCTCTAAAATCTGTCTGAAAAGAACTAAAAAGACTTGCCGACAGACGGCTGATGCCCATGCTTTGACAACCATTAGATAATACACACAATTACTTACCTTCTACTTCTCCATCTCCACCCAGTGATTGTTTTCCGTTACTGCCCAACATTCTTTACTTGCTTAAAATAAGCACAAACCACTCCTTGTCTTTTCACTCACTAACATATTTTGATCATCTTTAACACTCTTCTTAACTACACACTTCCCATGTTTTTTTCTTAATTTTTCCATACATTTCTGCTCTACTACCTCAATGTTCTTCGTGTTTCACTGTTGCAGTCATTACTCTTGGGTTATCCTGCTGGCAGGCTACCCTCAGTCGGCCAGAATTCCAAAGTCTAGGTCTGGCGTCAGTTGCTGTCGCCTCTTCCCTGACGTCAATGCACCAGGGATATAAAAGATGCAGCCAACGCCATTTTCTTCAGTCTTTCTTGCCGCGCGGTGCCCGAAGCAAAAGCAGTTCACAAGTGCCAGTGGGCCGCCTCCTGAGATTTTCGAATCCGAATTTCAAAACCGAAGTCTTCATTAAAGCTAAGTACCCCATTGGAGAAACTTTTTTCTTGCTCCAGACCGATGTCAGAAAAAGTTAGTAGTTGTATTTCTTGTGGGAAGCAAATACCTCATAAGGATGTTTGTTATACCACAAGAATAGAAGACTCCACAGTGACCATAAAGAATTTAATCCACTAAAAGACGAATTTCACAGTAACAGGAATAGACAACCAATGTTATAATCTCCTTCTCTCAAGGATTTTCACTCTTACTGTATTCCTTGCCTAGGCCCTGATCACAACGTTGCTAGTTGTCAGTTTTGTGCTAGATTTAAGCAACGCACTATCAAGCGTCTATTCGATTTTGCATTTCATTACTTTGGCCGAAGATTTAATTATATAATGCCGTTGGACCAGCCGACAACCGGAGTTTACAAAAAAATGCAAGGACAAAGAAAAGGATAGGCATCCGAGGTCCAAAACCGACGAAGCCTCTTCTAGGCCAGTTGCCAGTTCTCAGTGAGGCGCTTTCTCAGCCCCTGGTGCCAGCTACCTCAGAGCCACAGGCCGCTTCCGACTCCCACGTGGTGCCGACTGGGCCTCCGGATACTCAAGTTACTGGACACTCGGAAATCATTCCCTCAGATGGGTCTGGAGCCGCTGAGCAGGCATCAGTTTCTGAGAGTGTTGTCAGACCTACACAACTATATATTAAGCCATCTTCAGCTTCAAAGACAAAGACTAAAGCAGCACTAAAGACAAAGAAACAAGTACAGCATTCTCCTACTCAAGACTTCCATGCCTAAAAAACAAATGCTCAAAATGGCCGAAGACCTAATTACTTTGATCAGGGGCTCCCATCCCCCTCCCGACAAGAGGCCTAGGCAAGAGACAGAGTATGATTCTTCTGATCAGGTTTCTATTTCCTCTGATTCTTCTTCTGAACAGGATTACTCCATACTTCCCTATGAGGATTCTGATGCTGAAGAATCCATTCCTTCAGCCTCTCCTCCTGAGGATTATTCTTTTGGGGAAACCCTGCATACCATGAGGGAGCATTTCCACTGGGAGAGCCAAGACTATTCTGAATCTAAGAAAAGGCTCAGAAACTTTCTGCTACTTCCTCAGCACATACCCCTTGCTATTCCACCTGTTCTAGACATTGTAGATGTATTTTCAGAGTCCGGCTTGTCCCCAGACTCTTTACCCGCTGCACCTGCTAAGCCAGACAGATACTACAGGGTCCCGGATTCTCATAAATTCCTATATAAAAACCCCACTGCTGACCCAGAAACTATATCTCAGGGTCCCAAGGGGGTTAAAGCTTCCACTGCAAAAAACCCTGTCCCCTCTGATAGGGATTCCAGGGCTCTAGACAGATGGGGGAAAAAAGTCTACACTTCTGCTACCCTGGCTGTAAGGGCTTTAAATTGTCAGTTTCATATGCTTAAATATCAGCAATATTTAATGCCACTGCTTAAACATAAATTGTTGACAAATACTGAATGTTCTGAGAACAAGGAATTGCAGGATTTATTGCATGCAGCTGAGCAAGTGGGAAAGCATACTTTGCAATGTGGTTATGATTCACTGGAGGCCTCTTGCAGGGCTGCTGTTACAGGTTCTGTTATTAGAAGGCATGCTTGGTTAAAGGAACAGACTCTGTCTGATCATGTTAAAGCAAAATTATTAGATGCACCATTACAGCATGATACTTTGTTTGGTACTAAAGCAGAAGAGGTGTTGAAAAAATGGAGGATAAAGCAAAATCCATACAGACAGTCAAGGATTTCCTACAGGTACAGCCACCCAGGTTTAGCAGGAACTGGCCTTCCAAAAATTGGTCCTTTCCAGTGTCAGACAGACCACAAAGAGGCAGATACAGGCATCCCAGAGGCAGATCTCAGCCCCAAGGCTCTTACAAGCCTAAAAAATGGGGTGCTCCTACCTCCAAAAGCAGAGAAGACAAATCACAACCTTACAGGAAACAGTCCCAATGACTTTCCTCTACCAGTACCAAGCACTTTTCTTTTGGCAACCCCCTCCTCTCCTCGACTAGTTTAGACCAGTTTACAGGCTTTGCTGTATTCTGGGCTGTGGTGTAGTTCCTGTGTTGTCCATTACCTTACTTGGATAGAAGGAAGTTTCTTTCTCACCAGTGGGAGTGGGGAGCCTTGAGCAGCCATTCTGTCCCTGAAGGAGTGACCTCAGCACAAGAGCTGTACTAATTGGTTGTTTTGGACCATTTCTAACTCTTTTGAAGTTCCCTGTTTAAACTCTGCCTCTTGGTGTTTTTTTTCTGGCTATACTACTCAGATACAGCTCCACGTGGTCCTGCAGAGTGGTCCTAGCTACAGAGAACTGAGAAAAGCGACTACTTTCCTGATTTAAGTATTTTTGCTGTTTTTTTTACTTGAAATACCTTCTCTTGCTTACCTTGAATAAGCTTAAACTGTTTTTTTAGCTGTTTGTTGCATTATATAATATCTGCACTTAAAGTTACATTTGGTTGAAAGTTTGTTTGTTTGTTTAATTTAACTGTTGAGGCTGCCCACTAAAGTGTGCTAGCCTGTGTAACTGATTTCTTACTGTTTTCTGCATTTCTGTGTGCTTTCTATCTGAAAAACAAAAAAAACAAAAAAAAATCCTTGTTTTCCCTCCTCTCCTTGACTAGTTTAGACCAGTTTACAGGCTTTGCTGTATTCTGGGCTGTGGTGTAGTTCCTGTGTTGTCCATTACTTTACTTAGATAGAAGGAATTTTCTTTGCTCACCAGTGGGAGTGGGGAGCCTTGAGCAGCCATTCTGTCCCTGAAGGAGTGACCTCAGCACAAGAGCTGTAGTAATTGGTTGATGTCCTTCAAGGATGCATCTGCAGTCATAACATATGGGTTGTCCTGCCTCAGGCAGCCCTTCGGTCGGCCGGATTCCAAAGTCTGGGTCTGGCCTCAGCTGATGTCACACTTTCCCCGACGTCAGTGTGTCTGGGGTATAAAAGCATCAGCCGACGCCATTTTCCTCAGTCTTTCTTGCCGCGCGGTGCCCGAAGCAGAAGCTTGTTCGCAAGTGCCGGTCGGTCAGATCCAGAGATTTCAGCTACCGAAGACTTCGAAAAAAGCTAAGTACCCCGTTGGGGACTCTTTCTTGCCTCAGCCGATGTCAGACAAAGTAAATAATTGTTTAACTTGTGGGAAACAAATACCTCATAAGGATTTCCATTCTTACTGCCTTCCTTGCTTAGGCCCAGACCACGACGTATCAGCTTGTTTAGCCTGTGCCTCCTTCAACCGACGGACTCTTAGACGTCGGTCGGAGTTTGCAGAGGAGTTTTTTGGAACCGCTTTTGCTTATAAAATGCCGTCGGAGACTCCGACTTCGCATATGGTCAAAAAACACAAGGAAAAGGACCGACACTCGCGGCCCGCGGTTTCGGCTGAAACCACGGCTAGGCCTACCACGAGTGTCTCGTTTTTGGCTGAAACCGTGTCCTCTGTTATTCCTACTACCGAAACCATACCTCCGACCACCGAGGCCAGAGAGGCCCCGGCTGAGTCGGCTTCAGAACTCCCTACCGAAGCTAGTGTTCAGGATTTGTCCGACACCATACCTTTGGACATTTCTACCCCTGCACGTGGGGCAGCTAGGCCCCCAGCTTCTATGTCTATTAAGGCCTTCTCCAGGGCTAAAGCTGCCAAACTTTCTAAAGCTTTGCCTGCCAAATCTACATCCCAGAGGCCTTCCTCTAGTTCTCAGATCCTCAGTCTTGCTGAGGACCTTATCTCCTTAGTTAGGGGTTTCCAACCTCACCCAGACAGGGCCTCCCAACCTCCTCCAGACAAAAGGCCCAGGACTGACCCCTCTGAACCTCACTCCTCAGATTACTCCACGGATGGATCTGATTTGTCAGACCACCAGGAAGGGGCCTACTCGCTTTATGATGATTCAGATGCAGAAGAATCTATCCCCTCGGCCTCCCCCCCTGAAGAATTTTCCTTTGGGGAGACTTTACACTCCATGAGAGAACACTTTCAATGGCAGGGTCAGGATTTCTCTGATTCTAGAAAAAGATTAAGGACCCTTTTGCATTTGCCCCAGCATAGGCCCTTAGCTATACCTCCGGTTCTAACTGTAATTGATGATGTGTGCAATGATGTCAGTACTGCACCTGATTCACTTCCTCTGGCCCCCGCCAAACCTGACAGATATTACAGGGTCCTGGATTCTCACTTCCACCTGTATAAAGCCCATGCTGCAGACCCAGAAACTATTTCTCAGGGCCCTAAAGGGGTTGCAGCCGCTACTGCCAAAAATCCCCTACCCTCTGAAAGAGAGTCTAGAGCATTAGAGAGATGGGGAAAAAAGGTTTATACATCTGCTACTCTTTCTGCCAGGGCATTAAAATGTCAATTCCATATGATACAGTACCAAGAATTTTTGTTAGATCAGCTAAATAAGAAACTTTCTTCACCTGAACCCTTAGACCGTAAATCCCTTCAGGATTTGGTACACAACTCACAACAGGTCAGTAATCATTTCTTAAAATGTGGCTATGATGCACTGGAGGCTTCATTTAGATCAGCTATGACTGGGGCAGTAATTCGTAGGCATGCATGGCTGAAGGAGCAATCTTTGCCAGACCATGTCAAGGCTAAACTCCTCGATGCTCCAATGGAGAAACAACATTTATTTGGCTCCCCTGCACAGGAGATTCTAAAGAAGGTTGAAGAAAAAGCAAAATCTGTGCAAACAGTTAGATTTCCTGCAAGTTCAACCACCGAGGTTCAGCAGAAACTGGCCTACAAAGAATTGGTCCTTTCCAGACTCCTCCAGAGCACAGAGAGGCAGAAACAGGCGCCCTAGAGGCAGAGGTCAATCCAAGGGCCCCTACAGAGGCCGTCAGTGGCAGCCTGCCAACCAGAGGAGTAGTGCAACAGCTACAACTACTACCACTACTACAGGACAGACCCAATGACTTGACTCTGATTCCACCTACCAGGGATCAACTGGAAGCACCCTTGGGCGGAAAGCTGGCTTTATTCTCGAAAAACTGGCATTGCATTACAAAGGATACATGGACATTGCAAATAGACAAAGGATACAGGTTTCTCTTCCATACTTTGCCAAAAAGAGGCGGAATGCCAAACCTTTCACCAAACCAGAAGGCAGAGGCTTTAAGACAAATCAGCAAGTTACTTCAAATGAAAGCTATAGAAAGGGTACCATCTACAGAACAAGGCCAAGGATTTTACTCCAGACTATTCCTTGTGCCAAGAAAAGAAAACCAATGGAGGCCTATACTCGACCTGTCCGCACTGAACACTTATCTCATTGTGCCAAAATTCAAAATGCTGACCCTACAGCAACTTCTTCCCATGTTGGGCAAGGAGTCTTGGCTGGTGACTCTAGATCTCAAGGAGGCATACCTGCACGTCCCTATCCGACCAGATTGCAGAAGGCACCTCAGATTTCTTGCAGGATCAGAGCATTATCAATTCTCAGCATTGCCCTTTGGCTTATCTACTGCGCCCAGAGTATTCACGAAATGCCTGGCATCAGTAATTGCACACTGCAGACTTCAGGGAATTCAAATTTATCCATACCTGGACGACTGCCTAATACAAGCGGACAACAAGAAAAAATTGTTAAAGGACTTGGCCTATGGCATACACCTGCTACAAACCTTGGGATACACAGTCAACATCCAAAAGTCAAGACTAGTACCATCCCAAGGGATAACCTTTTTGGGTGTGGATCTGGACACAATCACTCAGATGGCTTTTCTCACAGAAGAAAAACAAAAACAACTTCCAGATTACTTCATGACTCTGACAAGACAAACTCAGCTTACTGCAAGGAAAGTCCTGCAGGCCCTGGGTTACATGGCATCCTGCATAATTTTAATTCCACATGCCAGGTTGCATATGAGGAAATTACAATGGTACCTAAGGAATGTATGGTCTCAACACAGTCACAGTCTAGAAACCATGATACAAATCATTCCATGCCTTCAAAAGGAATTCCTGTGGTGGGCTCAGGCTTGCCAGTCCAACAGAGGGTTGCCTTTCAACAAACCAAAAACAAGGCAGACCATCACCACGGACGCCTCAGACCGAGGATGGGGAGCACACATGGAGGACAAACGTATCCAAGGCCTATGGCCTCAAGGGCAGCTAAGCATGCACATAAACCAAAAGGAAATGCTGGCAGTAAGGCATGCAATCGAGACATTCAGACCCTTCCTCTAGCAAGGGCATCTGTTAATAAGGACAGACAACACCACAGTCGTGTGGTACATAAACAAACAGGGAGGCACACATTCCTACCCTCTATGCCGGATGGCTATGAATCTGTGGAACCTATGCCTGAATCTCAATGTCCAACTGCAGGCCAAATTCATACCAGGAAAAGAGAATACACTAGCAGACAGCTTAAGCAGAACTACCATGGATGCACACGAATGGATGCTGCATCCAGACATCTTCAAACTCATAACAAAGAAATGGGGAATCCCAACCACCAACTGAAGAAATTCTGCTCAAGGACATACCACCCACAAGCCTGGAGGGTGGACTCTCTCTCTTTCAGCTGGAATGCCCTAACAGTATATGCCTTTCCACCTCTCCCATTGATGTACAAGGTTCTACTGAAGATCAGGGAGGAACAGCCAAAAGTCATACTAATAGCTCCGGACTAGCCAAGACAACATTGGTACTCGCTATTGAGAAGCATGTCTCAGGCAAACTCATGGCCTCTTCCCCTATGGCCTCTTCTTCTAACGCAGAACAATTTCAAGACCCTGCATCCCAACTTGAAAACATTGCAGCTAACTGCCTGGAAAATTCCTTAAAGCCCAACCAAACCGTTTTATCTCGGAGGGTGAAGGACATTATCCTGGAGGCTCACAGACCTTCCACAAGAAAGACATACTCAGCTAAATGGAAGAGATTTCTCATTTGGAGCGCATCAAAGGGCACAGATGTCACAGTGGCAAACCTAGCACACATCCTAGAATACTTAGCAGAATTGTTCCACAATGGCCTGTCTTATTCATCCATTAAGATTCATGCTTCAGCAATTTCAGCAGAATACAATATGGATCCACCTGTCTTCTCACACCCTCTTCTCAGACAATTTTTGAGAGGGATCAAGAATGTTAAACCTCCAAGAAGACCCCCCCCCTACCTGCATGGGATCTCAATTTTGTGCTGGAAAAACTGACACTACCTCCTTTTGAACCAGCAGCATCAGCAGACCTCCAGTTTTTATCTTGGAAAACTGCATTCCTTCTGGCAATCACTTCAGCAAGAAGAGTATCTGAGTTACAGGCATTAATGGCAGTGCAGCCTTTTCTTATTTTTCACCAGGATAGAGTGTCACTGAGAACCAATCCTACTTTCATGCCAAAGGTGGTATCTAGGGTATCCTTGAACCAAGCTATTCACTTGCCTACGTTCTTCCCTAACCCACAGAACAAAGGGGAAAAACTTTTGCACACCTTGGATATACACAGACAACTACGCTACTATTTGGACAGAACTAAAACTAACAGAAAAACTGACCAACTTTTTGTAGCATATGCAACTGGGGTGCAAGGAAGAGCAATTTCCAAACAGACAATTTCAAAATGGATAGGAAATTGCATTCGTTTTTGCTACTCCTTTCATGGAAAGACAGTTCCTGAAAATATCAGGCCTCACTCCACAAGGGCCACAGCCACCACTACAGCTTTCCTATGAGGGGTGGCTACCAAGGACATTTTAGAAGCTGCTACTTGGAGCTCCGGGCATACATTTGCCAAGCATTACAATTTACCTTTATACTCCAGATCCCGAGCAGGGTTTGCAACTGCAGTACTGCAGGGGATCTTAACTACACCATAATTCTCTTAGTACCTCCTCCCCCAGATTGGCTATGGTATTCTACCCATATGTTATGACTGCAGATGCATCCTTGAAGGACATAGTACAGTTTTGTACCTACCATAAATGTAGATGTCCGATAGGTATACATCTGCAATCAGGATTACCCACCCTCCTTCCCCTCTGTGGTATTCCTAGGGTGCTTACCCCTCTTTCAGCTAGCTGGGGGAATCTATTATGGTGTATTTGTTTGTTTGTTTATATATGTATATAATTTGCAAATGTTTGGAACTTTTCAGCCTTTATCCAAATTTAGCCTTCCTAGAGGGCACCTGGCATCTGGGGCAAGAAAAACTGAGGAAAATGGCGTCGGCTGATGCTTTTATACCCCAGACACTCTGACGTCGGGGAAAGTGCGACATCAGCCGAGGCCAGACCCAGACTTTGGAATCCGGCTGACCGAAGGGCTGCCTGAGGCAGGACAACCCATATGTTATGACTGCAGATGCATACCTATCGGACATCTACATTTATGGTAGGTACAAAACTGTACTTTTTGGATCATTTCTAGCTCTTTTGAAGTTCCCTGTTTAAAATCCGCGCACCGGTTAAACAAGGTTAAACATTTTCTGGCTCTGCCAAGTCTGCTCTTCACATTTTCCCTTAGAAAGCTTTACTCTTAGAATAACCAGTCTACTCGCTATATTATAAGCCTAGCACTTGTTCTCAAAACTTCTCTTCTAAGTAAGCACTCTCAAACTAAAGTAAGCACTACATCCACCTACCACCCCTGTGAATACCCACTTCCCTTAAAGGCACAGCACTCTCTTATAATATTCTAACATGTCAAGTGGTAGATTACTAGCATTGTCTCCTGTTCAGCTGGTTAATCTGGGAATATTGAGACAATGCTACAATTGTCTCATGTACACAGACAACCCTCTCCTCCTCCCAACAAACACAAATACATGTGAGAGATGCAACTATATAGCCAAACTGGTGGCTGAACTCTCTCAACTCAGGACTGGCAAGACCAGACAGGAGGAGAAGGTAACCACACATACAACAAACCTAGTTACACATAGACCTACCCCAACTGCAAACCAAACACATAATAACACAAAGACATACTCGGAGGCTCTAATAAAAAACTTACCAAAACAACAGAGGCTCCCAAAGCAGACACCCAAAAATCCACCACCTCAAAACATAACACATGCAACACATACTTCAATAAATCGGTGTGTCAAACAATCACAGCCCTTAAGGCCAAACACTATGCCTGATACACTAGTGATAGGTGACTCTATAGTCAGACACATTGACGTTCCGCTTACCAGGCCGAACAAGGAGAGGGTAACGGTGAGCTGCCTATCGGGGGCTAGGATCCGCCACATAACACACGCACTCAGGTCACTCAAAAGCACGTACAAATATGACTCCGTCATTGTCCATGCTGGTGTGAATGACCTGAGACGTACCTCCCTGGACTACATGAAAAGAGACTTAGAGGAGCTCTCTGATTATGTAGCCCAGGCTGGTATGACCCTGACCAGCATCTTACCCTCACCAAGAATGATGCCACAATACAAAGACAAGATGATCAGCTTTAATAATTGGCTCAATTACTGGTGTCATTCTAGGGGGATCCAATGTCTGTCTGCTTGGGATGACATACTGGATAAGCCACGCTGCTTCGCAAGGGATGGCTTGCACCTGTCACCACTGGGCTTCCGGATATTGGCTAAGGCTCTTGCCAGCCCCATAGTGCCTTTTTTAGGCAAGGCTCAAAAGACGAACCCACCTCCTTAAAAAACAAAAACGGAAAAAAAATAAGGGTAATGCTGCTCAATGCCAGAAGTCTAAATCTCAAGATGCAGGCTCTCGAAGCACTCCTCAGTATGGAGAACATCGATGTCTGCGCAGTAACTGAAACCTGGTTCAAGGCTCCTGAGAGCACCCCAGCACTACCAGGCTTTACCTCGTATCATGCTTTTCGGCCCCAAAACCCGGGCTGAACCACAAAAGGAGGCAGAGTGTCCATATTCATCAAGGATACCCACACCTCCAGGTTAGTGGCAACACATGAAGCATCTGAGACCATCCAGGTGCAACTAACCATAGGCAAAACTGCTATACAACTAGTTGCATGTTACAGACCACCCTCCCAATCTCAAGAACCCCATTCAGCCTTCCTGAAGACATTGGAGGATATGAATGTCTCACCAAATACCATCATATTGGGAGACTTCAACTACCCTAACATAGACTGGGTGCACTATTCTAGCCCTAACACCCTAGCCCAAAGGTTCCTGGAATTCATAAACTCAAATGCAGTGGAACAGCTAGTCACCTCTCCCACAAGGGGAGATAATATACTGGACATGATCATCACTAACATGGGAACAAAATGCTCCACACCGGAAGTATACCCTTCACTAGTGAGATCTGACCACAAACTAATCACCCTGGATATACATATCCCACCTCCACCCCCAGCACAAAAGACTACAGTGAAAAACTTCTCAAAAGCTGATTTTACACTTCTTAAGACTGAGATGGTATCCTTTAAGCCCACTGGGCCAGTGGAAACCACAACCCACAATGCTGAATCATTCACAAATGCTTTCTACGGACATCTCCAAGAATGCATGGATCATGCAATCCCAAATAAAACCAAGACCCTCTCCACCAAGGGAAAGCATCCTGTCTGGTGGACCCCAGCCATAAACAAATTGTATAACAAAAGAAGGAAGCTACTGCAAGACAGAGCAAAATCCCATAAAGGGAAGGCATCTCTGATCAGCACTAGTAAAAAGCTACGTTCTCTGATAAAAACATCCAAGGCCAACTTTGAGAGAAAAATCACCAAGGACACTAAAGATAACCACAAGGCCTTCTTCAGTTATGTTAGAAACTTGGGCGGAAACCCTCAGATATGCTCAGAGTTAGTACACAACGACAAAAAATTCACTGAACCTACAGATATTGCCAACATTCTGGCAGACAGGTTCAGTGCAAATTTCTCCCCTCCCTCTCCCCCAAAAGAAGAAATACTTATCCCAGCTGAATGTAACCTCCCTGTCATCTCAGATGTCCAGGTGAGAGCCGCCCTCAGCAAAGCAAAAAACACAGCATCAATGGGACTTGATGGTATCCCCGGTTGCGTGCTACGTGAACTCCAAGAGGAGCTAAACCCGCATATAAAAATGCTATTTAACCTTAGCCTTACTACAGGATATGTACCTGAACACTGGCGTACAGCAACAGTAGTCCCACTCCACAAAGGAGGCACCTCTACAGACCCTGGGAACTACCACCCCATAAGCTTAACCAGCCTGGTCTGCAAAGCTATGGAAAGAATCATTATGGAACTCATAAACAGTGACATTGGGAACCTACAGACACTTGATCCCACCCAGTTCGGCTTTGTGAAGGGCAGATCCTGCCTTTTGAACCTGGTTGACTTTTTCGAAACAGTCACTAGAGCCATTGATGAGAGCAAAGCAGTCCATGCAGCCTACCTGGACTTGGCTAAGGCCTTCGACACAATACCCCACTCAGGCATCACAGACAAGCTCAACAGCTTAAATGTAAATCCATATGTCACAAGATGGGTTACAAACTGGCTAAAGAACAGAACCCATAAAGTGAAAATTGCGGGAGCCATGTCAGACTCAAAGCCAGTCACAAGTGGTATCCCACAGGGCTCTGTCCTAGGACCCCTCTTGTTTGGCATTTACTTCTCAGATGTGAAAGCAAATATGGGAGGGTTGTGGCTGACAAAGTTCGCAGATGACTGCAAACTAGGCACCATAGTCGATACACCAGCTGACACACACATCCTACAGAAAGGCCTCAATGAAACGGACAACTGGTGCCGGAATCATGGCCTAAAACTGAATGCCAAGAAATGCATAGTCATCCCCTTTGGGAAAAACAAAGTACCCACAAATTATCACATAGACAGTAACCCACTGAGTACGGAAAAAGTAATCAGAGACCTGGGGACCCAAGTCGATAGTGACCTCTTATTTGACACCCACATTGCCAAAGTGGTTAGAAAGACTTTCTACCTTGCCCACCTTATCATGAAGGGTTTCACATCCAGATCAAAGGAGGTCATTGTACCCCTATACTCCTCCCTTATCAGGCCCATGATTGAGTACAATGCCCCATTTGGTATGTACCTCACCCGGCACTTACAACAGCTGGAGAGACCCCGGAAGTACCTCACCAAGAGGATCAAGGGTCTCCAACATATGTCATATGCTGCCAGACTAAAGAAACTCCAGCTCTATTCAGTAGCATACCGCCTGCTCACAGGTGATCTCTGCCTGATGTACAAGGCCATGTCCAATCAGGAATTGATGGACATGCTCCACCTCAAAAAAATCCAAATCCATCAGAACCACGAGAGCTAAAGATTTAAACCTCAGCACAAATATGAATAGGGCATGCTGGAGGGACAGATTCATAACTCAGAGGCTTCCCACACTCTGGAACAGAATCCCAGTTCATGATAGGCAGAGCCCCTCACTGACTCTCATCAAGAGAAATCTTGACGAGTGGATGGGAGATCGTAGATTTACCCCGGGGGTCATCCCTGTGTCACTACTAGACAGAGGCACAGTAAACTAATTCTGTTAAGTAAAGGGGTCTTCAATGTGTCACTACTAGACAGAGGCACAGTATTCTAAATCTATTCTGTACACTTTAGTACCACTACAAGGGGTGGCGAAAGCCACATCACTATGGCTAGGCTTATAAATGCCCCAGGGCAGATAGCCTAGTACTAAACTATGAAACTATGAAACTAAAACTAGCACTTTTTTCATCAAATTGGCAAATGGTTACCCAAGACAAATGGGTCCTGAACATAGTGTCCCAAGGCTGCAGGTTCCATTTTCACACTCTACCAAAAAAGGTATGCCAGACCTGCCACACAATCAATGGGCAGAGGCACAAAAACAAATTACAGCTCTCATGGACATGAGGGCCATTCAGCGAGTACCACAAGAGCAGGGGCAAGGATTTTGCTCCAGACTTTTCCTAGTACCCAGAAAGGACAAAACCTGGAGACCAATACTGGACCTGTCTATACTAAATACATTTCTAGAAGTTCCAAAATTCAAGATGTTGACTCTACAGCAGCTATTGCCCATGCTGGGCAAGAAGGCTTGGCTTGTAACTTTGGACCTAAAAGAGGCATACCTGCATGTCCCAATTAGACAATCTTGCAGAAGATACCTCAGATTCATAGCTGGCTCAATGCATTACCAGTTCTCTGCACTGCCCTTTGACTTATCTACTGCGCCCAGGGTCTTCACAAAATGCCTGGCACCAGTAATTGCGTTTTGCAGACAAAAAGGAATTCAGATATATCCCTACTTAGACGACTGTCTAATTCAAGCAGAGAACAAAGACATTCTTCTAAAGCATCTGGCGTTTTTAAAAGATTACTAATTGGCTTAGGGTACACAGTAAATGAAAATAAATCCAAACTAGTGCCCTCTCAAGAGATAATATTCCTGGGTGCAAGCTTAAATGCAACTGCCCAGATGGCTTATCTCACGCCAGACAAACAAAGGCAACTGACTTCTTACTTCAAGAAATTGGCAACAAAAACCCACCTATCTGCAAGCAAAATCCTGCAGGCCTTGGGTTTCATGGCATCCTGCATTCTACTAATTCCATATGCCAGACTGCATATGAGGAAACTACAATGGTATCTAAAATGTGTTTGGACTCAGCATTGCCACAGTCTGGAGACAGTAATTGCACTCATTCCCTGCCTGCAACACGAGTTTCGATGATGGGCAGACGCCTGTCATCACAACAAGGGTCTGCCATTCAGTTTACCCACAGCCGGACAGACACTGACAACGGATGCATCAGATTATGCCTGGGGCCCATATGGTAGGAAAATGTATTCAGGGCACATGGCCTGCAAACCAGGTGCATCTTCACATCAATCAAAAAGAAATGCTAGCTGTTCAAAATGCCCTGACAACTTTCAAGTACCTGCTTCATCCAGGACAGTTACTGATAAAGACAGACAACACTACTGCCATGTGGTACATAAACAAGCAGGGAGGTACACATTCCTACACCCTCTGCAGACAAGCAATGACCTTATGGGACACAGCATTGGCTTTTCAAATTCACCTGCAAGCACAATTTCTGCCAGGAAAAACAAAACAAATACTCTGGCAGACGAACTAAGCAGAAACCTCATGGATCCCCACGAATGGAAACTGGATCCACAAGTCTTCAGCATGATAATAACGAAATGGGGATGCCCAGACATAGATCTATGTGCCTCCCCTCACAACTGCCAATTGCAGAGATTTTGCACAAGGATTTATCACAAGCAAGCATGGAAAGTGGACTCCCTATCCTTCAGCTGGAAAAATCTAACGGTATATGCTTTTCCCCCACTGCCTCTCCTTCCCAGGGTACTCCTAAAGGTCAGCCAAGAGAAGCCAAAAATGATACTGATTGCACCAGACTGGCCACACCAGCACTGGTACCCAATCCTAAAGAGCTTGTCTCAAGGTCCAGCATGGCTATTGCCTCAAACTTCTCACTTGCTGACCCAACAAAACAATCATATCCTGCACAGCCAACTCAGGACCTTAAATCTGGCAGCATGGTGGATAATGTAGCCATTCAGAACATTCCTCTTTCAAAAGCTGTTATGGATGTTATCTTGGAGGCCAGGAGGCCCAGCACCAGAAAATCTTATGCAGAAAAATGGAAGAGATTCTGTGCTTGGAACCAGAAACAAGGCATTGACACGTGTGTACCAAATATCCCTCAGATTTTACAATACCTAACTGAGATGCTGAACAAAGGCCTTTCCTTCTCATCAATTAAGATTCATGCCTCTGCCATTTCAGCCCATTACAATACAGAACCACCTATCTTTTCTCATCCTTTAATAAGGCAGTACCTCAGAGGGGCCAAAAACATTAGGCCTCCAAGGAGAGCAGCAAGTTTTGGAAAAACTCACACTGCCTCCTTTCGAGTCAGCATCAACAGCAGATATAAAATACTTATCCTGGAAAACAGCTCTGCTCCTAGCAATTACCTCTGCAAGGCGAGTCTCGGAGTTACAAGCACTCATGGCTGTGGAACCTTTCATCATTTTTCATCCAGACAGGGTTTCTCTGAGGACAAACCCTACATTTATGCCTAAGGTGGTGTCCAGTGTGGCCCTTAACCAAACCATTCACTTGCCAACCTTTTATCCTAATCCACAGAACAAGGGTGAGACAATTCTGCATTCTTTGGACAATTCTTCTTGGACAGAACTAAAGCTTTCAGAAAGACTGAGCAACTTTTAGTGTCGTATGCTGCAGGATCACAAGGAAAGGCTCTCTCAAAACAGACTGTTTCAAAATGGATAGGCCATTGCATCCGTTTCTGCTATTTTCAACATGACAAATTAGTGCCTAAGAGCATTAGGCCTCATTCCACCAGAGCAGCAGCCACTTCAGCAGCCTTCCTCAGAGGAGTACCAACCAAAGATATCTTAGAGGTTGCAACTTGGAGTTCAGTGCACACCTTCACAAAGCACTACCACCTACCTCTTTAAGTCCAGAGCAGGCTTTGCCACTGCAGTTCTGCAGGGCCTCATAGCCTCTCCCAATCCTATTTAGCCCAGCCACCCTTCCTCAGCTTTGGGATTCAACCCAAGAGTAATGACTGCAACAGTGAAACACGATGAGCATAGTACAGTTGTGTACCTACCATAAATGTAGATGTTCGAGTGTATTCACTGTTGCAGTCCAGGTTACCCACCCACCATCCCCCTTTTCTTTTCTGGGACTTATCTGCACTTCTCTATCCTATACTACCTATTTGGTGTATTTGCTTGTAGATGAAGGAAATGTTATTGTTGTGCATGCATTTTTATTGGCATATTTTTCAGCCTACCAATTTGGGGGCACCTGACATCTGGGGCAAGAAAACCTGAAGAAAATGGCGTCGGCTGCATCTTTTATAACCCTGGTGCACTGACGTCAGGAAAGAGGCAACAGCAACCGACGTCGGACCTAGACTTTGGAATTCTGGCCAACTGAGGGTAGCCTGCCAGCAGGATAACCCAAGAGTAATGACTGCAACAGTGAATACACTAGAACATCTGCATTTATGGTAGGTACACAACTGTACTTTCTTCATACCCAGAACCTCCTTGTATTCCTGCCATGTAAGTATGTTATCCATGCCTTCCTCATCACATCTCCAGCATCAATTCTTCACCACTAATCCCTTCTTTTTCAGCTTTAGTAAAGTGTTATGTCATCTCTGCAGGGTTTGCAGCAGCATATCACTCACTCCTTTAGAACTATCACATTTCTCAAATTGCTGTCCCCCCAGGTCATCATCTTCTTCCACTTGTCATCTTCTTTCCCCGCAAGTGTTGTGCAATTCTTTGCACTCTGCCAGTCATTTCCTACACTACCCCATGCTTTCAGTATGTGCTTC